>NC_142798.1:79766640-79873995 GCF_049724085.1 Artemia sp. Qi Xiang Cuo | reverse complement strand
ATACATCAAATTTGTATTCCCGTGGCAACCCGTTGCAACTTAAAAAGCAGTACGCCAACAACATAAATTTTATTTTGTATTGCAAGAAAATATTGAACCTTGTAGAAAATAAAACTTCACCGTAAAGGATATCTTTAATGTTAGTTTGGCAACGGAGACTTAAAAAATAGGGTCAGAATATACCAAATCATATTATTGAGTTTCAAATAAAGTGAATACACCATTCGATGCCTTTTTTTATGCTGATTTACGAATATAATAGGCATTTCTATCGGAAATGAATTTCAGCCCCCCCCCCTATATAGGCTATACCTAACCCAACCTAACCTAACCTAACCCTGAATTGGAATATATAGGGGGGGGGGGCTGAAGTTCATTTCCGTAGAAATCCTTATTATATTCGTAATCAGCATTAAAAAAGGCATCGAATGGTGTATTCACTTTAGTCCTAACTCAATAATATGATTTGGTATATATTGACCAAAAATAGTCTACTGACAACATGAGTTTTTACAAAAAGAGCGGAAAAAAACATTGTTTTTTTTAGGTTATTATTTTTTTGTTTTATTGTTTTTATTATTATTTTATTGTTTTTTAGTTTTATTATTTGTTGGCGCAGTTAAGGATTAATTGTTTGTACAGGGAAGGTTTTAAAGATTTCTAATGTACAGCAAAAGCTTAAATTTCAGTCAACAGATTTATTTTTCAACAGTTTATGTGAGCGAGAATAAAAGAATGTGAGACGTTTTTGAAATAGTTTAATTTGTAAACAAGTTGTAAATAAAATAAACGAAAAAATAAATTGAAGCAATCGACTAAACTTGTTAGCTCGATGGAGGGGCTATATACATCATTGTTTTTTCAACAAGACATAAAACACCTTTTGAATTACCACATTCAAGGCGGTATCCAGGGGGGGAGGTTAGGGGGTCTGAAACCACCCCTGAAATGTTTGTCCGATTCATAAAAACGTAAACAAATTTTTCATGCTTTTTTAAAATTTATTTAGCCCCCTACCCTCAAAAAAATATCCTAGATACGGCCCTGACTGCAGTCAAACTGTCAATTTAGGTGTTGTATCCAATATAACGCTGAATCTTCACGTGTTTACGCTTGTTCAGAGGGAAAAGTCTGTATAAGTGACAAGTCCGTACCCAGGGGGGATTAGGGGATTTGAACCCCCTGAAATGTTTGTCTAACCCGTAAAACCGTAAATAAAATGGCTATGAAGAAATTTGTTATGCGTTTTATGAGGCTCCTTCTGTAAAATCCCCCCCCCCCCGAAAAAAAAATCCTTGTGTATAGCCCCCCCCCCGAAAAAATAAATCCTGGATACGGCTCTGATAGGTAATATTCTAATAAAATTGTGGAATTGAGTGGAATTGACTATACCAGTAATTTCTTTTCACGTAAACATCTCAAAAATCCAGTTACACCTCGAAATTGATTTAAGAGTTACCCACTCTCGGTCACCATGTTTACGCCTCTGGACACTACTTGTTTCTCCGTGCTTGTTTGGACGTGCTTGTCCATGCACGGCACTTTAAACTTGGTGGACACAATTCTTGAAATGGGACAACTCCCAAGTCATTTGATTTTTAGAGAACTGCGTTTTATTTCTAATTTCTTATGTGCACCTTTCCATGATGGTTTATGGGATAAATAAAATACTTTGTCAGTTCATTATTGGGGCTTTTTTTTTTATTAAGCTACTGCTGGCTGTGACCGAATTTTCGTTTGTTTGTCTTTATTTTGGTCGTTTGTCTTTAATTTTCCATAATATTTAAATATATTTAAAAAAATAGTACTTTTATCTGATTGTCCATCGTATTTTGATGAGTTGTTGGCCTCTTCACAAATTTAAATCCGTCTAATAACAGGCATATTTGCTAATTTTTGCCAATTAGGAGATTGCTAATTTTTTAGCATAGGAAAATCTTTAAAGCGATTTAGATTCAGATGCTGTGACAGCGCTCCATTAATACAAGAAACCAACAGGATCGGTTTATTATTATTTTATTATTGTTATTTTTTTATCATTATATTATTATTATTTTATTATTATTATTTTCTCAAAATAATTACGCTAGAAAACTTAAGTCAATAGTACAGAAGAAAATAGGGGTTAATCTCCATTGATTTATTATCTCTATTACCCTACCCCCTCCCCCGCAAGAGCCAAAATTGTAAAGTAATGAGAATTAGCATTTACTTTTCTAGATTATATATATGGCTGCTCTGCCTTTTATACAAGGAGACCTTAAAGGCTAAGGTAAATAACGTGACGTCAAACTTCACGGTCCAAACCAGCAGTGCTGGCTGATCTCCGTTTTATGGCCCTTCCGCCAGGATCGTGTAATTCATTATATTTTAAAGGGCACCGAGATTTGCCAACTTCTCTTGAAGCCTTTGGGTCTCGAAATTAGCAGACTAATACCCCTTGTTTAGATCCAAAAAACTAAAACATATACTTCGGTACCCGAGACCGGCCTGTTATAATCTAGAGTCGGGACAATAGTTTGCTAATTTTGGTGGTTAAAAAAAATTAAAGATATTTAAAATTGGAGATACAGATTGCTAATTTTGACACCCACAATCATTAACTCAAAATTATTTGGCTGAATTTTTCCAATTGATACTCTGATCGAGCTTGATCTTAACTTGCTGTGTCAATGAGCTGCCGCTTGGAAACTAGGAATTAATCCCGCAAAATGAAAAGCCCTCCAGTTTGACCATATTTCCTTTCATCTTTTCTTTCATATTCCAATTACGGATTTGAAATTTATCAGTTGTCGAGAGCTTAAGCCATTAGAGAGAACTCGGTGTTACTATTTCGAAGTTGAAAAACACCAAACACTGTGAGGTGCAGGGAGCTAAAGCCAATAAGGCATTGAGTCTTCGATAGATTTACTGTCAGCTCCAGAAAACTAGCACCGAAGAAAAATTCTACACTGCCGTGGTTAGTCTCCATTTTGATTGTGACATGCATAGTGCATCCCCTTCTTTTAATTTTATTAAATAAATAAAAAAGTTTTTTTTTAGCCGAAAGTAAGGAACGACGTTAAAACTTAAAACGAACAGAAATTATTCCGTATATGAAAGGGATTGTCGCCTCCTCAACGCCTCGCTCTTTACACTAAAGTTTTTCATTGTTTAAAAAAATAGAGTTGTGAGAAAGTCAAACCCGAGCGTAAAGAGCGAGGTATTGAGGAGGGGACAGCCCCTTTCATATACGGAATAATTTCCGTTCGTTTTAAGTTTTAACGTCGTTCCTTACTTTCAGTTAAAAAAAACTTGTTTTTTTTTATTTAGTCTCCTGTAAGTGAATATTTAATCGTAATCGCACATGAATATTTAAAAAAAAATTTGAATATTAATTTTACTTTTATTTGGTTAAATGGCTTTCTCGGAACTTGTTTAATTTTATTTACGAATGTTTTTATTAGTAATAAATATGCGTAGCTTACGAATTAACTTACGTAACGAACTTCTATATTCATATATTTTTAATACGTATATTAGAGGGTTCGCTCCCTAGTCAATACTTTAAGCTCTTTAAGCTAAAGTTCGAATTTTGTTCCAATTCCTTAAAAATGACCTCTTAATCACAAATGCCGTTAATTAGAATAAATAGCTCTTATGAAAGTACTAAATAATCTTTGGCTTAAAGAGCGAGGTATTAACTAGGGGGTGAACCCAATCATATACGTAATGTTTTTTGTCGCTTTAAGTTTTGATGTTGCTCCTTACTTTCAGTTGAAAAACTTGTTTATATATATATATATATATATATATATATATATATATATATATATATATATATATATATATATATATATATATATATATATATATATATATATATATATATATATATATATATATATATATATATATATATATATATATATATATATATATATATATATATATATATATATATATATATATATATATATGTAATTTCTGATCTTTTTTTAAACAATGCTGGGAAATCCGGCGCCCCCATCATAGCAATGTCCCTTCCCCCATGAAAACTTCTTTCATGGCAAGATCCTCCCACATAACCCTTGACCCACTCCCCTCCCCCTCTCCCACTACCAGGAAAAATCCCCCCTGAAAACGTCTGTATACTTCCCAATAACCAATACTATATTTTAACATTGGGTAAAGTTCATAACTTTCAGTCCCCCCCCGGGGGACTTCGGGGGATTAAGGCATCCCAAAAGACATAGTTATCATATTTTCGACCATGCAGAACAAAATGGCTATCTCAAAATTTTGAGCGGGTGACTTTGGGAAAAAAATTAGCGTTGGAGGGGGCCTAGTTGCCCTCCATTTTTTCGGTCACTTAAAAGGGGCACTAGAACCTTTAATTTCCGTTTGAATGAGCCCTCCCACGATATTCTAGGACGACTGGGTCGATACGATCACCCCTGAGAAAAAAAAAACCAAAAAAAAAACAAATAAACACGCATCCGTGATCTTTCTTCTGGCAAAAAATGCAAAATTTCACATTTTTGTATATGGGAGCTTAAAACATCTGTAGTATGGTTCTCTGATACGCTGAATATGATGGTGTGATTTTCATTAAGGTTCTATAGCTTTTAGGGGTCTTTCCCCCTTTTTTCGAAAATCAGCCAAATTTTCTCAGGCCCGTAGCTTTTGATAGGCAGGACTAAACTTGATGAAACTTATATATTTGAAATCAGAATTAAAATACAACTATTTTAATGTATCTATTGGTATCAAAATTTTGTTTTCTACAGTTTCGGTTACCATTGAGCCGGGTCGCTCCTTACTTACAGTTCGTGACCACGAACTGTTTGATGAGTGTAGTTCCGTCATTTTGTAGGGATTGTAATTTGCTGGAGTTTGGCCACGGAAGAGCAAAAAAAAAATCAATCCTACGAAGATCGTTTAAGGCTCTGATTACCACTATTTAAGTAAAGGGAGGGTGACTCGAGAATCATATCTCGTAGACGAGAAATTAAGGTTAACATACCTCCAATCCCCCCTCCCAGAGTGAAAATGAAAAGCCGTAAGAACTATTAAAAATTTATCGTGGGGGAGGGTTTTCAGTTTCACATAGTGCAGTTTAGGCCCAGATTTTGCATATTAAAAAAAAGCACTCCCGAATCCATGTATAGGGGCAATCTAGCCATGACTTACATTCGTTTAAAGGAATTTATTTGGTTTTTGGCCTTTGGGTTCCAAAATTAGCAATGCTCCAACTATTATCTTATATGCAGGGAGAAATGATTGTTGCATCCAATTTCTTATGTTATTTCCATTGGATACAGTTAGCAGGCGGCTGTCCCGAATTCATTTGACTTTGGCTCCTGACATTCGCAAAATTTTTCTGAAAGTACTAAAGACCCTTTGTGGTACGAACCTGGGCTTTCAAAAGCACTATTCAGCATTAAGGCTATCAGTGCAAAAATTTTGACTTAGCACTAAAAACCACTATCTAAAAACACCTTACACTAGCAGCATGGCTTTATTTTTCAACTCTAGCCAATCATTGTCTTCTCCTAGTACCAGTCTGGCAGCTTTTTACTAGTCGAGAATATCACACAGAAAGCTGAGTCTGACCCATAGGTGCCATCTAGTGTTCTACTATTTAGTTTACTCATGTTGAAACTTTACATTAACGTTTCTTGTATAACAGGTTGTGTTGACACGTCAGAAAGAAATTGGCGTACGCTGTGGAATCCCCAATGAGCCAGATGAAAGTGGATCTGAGTCAATAGAAACTGGATCAGGAGTCTCCTGTCGAACCAAAGAAGAAGCAAAAGATCACATTATGAGTCTGCCTGAAATATCAGAAACTGTGGACAATTTTCTGGTCAAATATCAACCGAGGAATAGTGACCCTTATACCCCTGAACAAATTTTAGATGCTGTAAATGTTGCTGGAGTTTCTAATATATTCTACGAAAAAGAGTCTGCTACCCCTTATCGTATTGTTGGAGATATGATTTACACAAAGGAATTGTGGGACGCAATAAAAAATTCTTCAGCAGAAAACAGAGTGGGAGTCACATCAAAAAACAGACTTTGGCCCAAACAGAAAAATGGTGAGGTTTTAGTTCCCTACGAAATTGATCTCCAGGCCTTTAGTGGGATTGACACTTCTTTTATATCAAGAGGTTTTAAACAATGGGAAGAAGGTACTTGTATTCGCGCTATTCCATGGAAACCTGGGCAAATGCATCCTCTTCTTGGTGATGCCAGAATCTCTATTATTAGAAAACCTGAGAGTTGCTGGTCTTATGTGGGAAGAGTTAAAAATGGAAGGAAACAAGAGCTTAACTTAGGCCCTGGTTGTGATGAAGACACAACAGCTGCTCATGAGTTTGGACATGCTCTTGGCTTGGGTCACGAACATCAGAGGACAGACAGGGACAATTATCTAATTATCTTGAACAATAATTACGATAGTGAATATAAGGAAGATATGGGAATAGAAAGGTTCCAGAACTATGATGTTCCATACAACTATATGTCCAATTTACACTATAATTGGCTTTCATTCTCGATAGATGAAGCTAATCGTATGCCTACTATGATGCCCAGGGATCCAACACTTCAATACTTGATGGACGGTGACGGTCATAATGTCAGCCACTACGATAAACTTGTAATTAATTACGCCTATGGTTGCATCGAATCCTGGGAACAGCGTTGCAAAACCAAAAACAACTGTATTAATTACGGATACTTAGGTCCTAACTGCTCTTGCATTTGTCCTTCGGGAACTTCTGGACTTAGATGTGAGTATTTACATTCAATTTCACTTCCAGCATACCCACCACCACCATGTGGGGGAATCATCACTACACCAGGATCTTATACCTCAACAAAGAATAAAGGAAGTCAGATGTGTGTTTGGTGGGTTAAGCCTCCTGAATGCAAAGTAGCTGTTGTTACCATAAAAAAATATAAACTTTGGTATCAACCATCAACTTGTAGTCATGAATATTTTGGCACCAGAAGTGCTAGTTTGTATGAATTAGATGAGGCATTAAAATGTGGTGGCATGGTAGACCCAGGCTCCAAATTCTTCGGAAAACCTGACTTAGTTATCGATTTCCATTCAAAAATGCCAGACCACCGTCAAGGATATCTAGTTTTTGACGTGTCATTTGAGGAAGACCCCTTTTGCCTCCCAAATACTTTCCCATCTGGACTTTGTCCTTACGTGAATAACATGGACGGCTCTGCAACTGTACGTTCACAGGGTCTTACTGAGTGTCAGACCCATTTTAAATTTCCTAAAGCTAAGTCTCTAGGTGTTGCTACAAGGTACTTCGATGTAGCTTCTTCAGATACAGCCTGCAACCAGTCTTTCCTATTGTTGAGTGCCCTTTCTAATGTAAAGCACAAGGAGTGTAATGTTGAGTATTTTAAATATGGTTTTAACAGCCAAGAAGTGACAATCAACTACAAAAATAGTTTCAAAAATACAACTAAAGGCTTTGATTTGGTTGTTTATCCTATTTACTAGTGATTTGACTAAATTAAAATGTAATTCTGAGATAAATTATCAATAATGACCGGTAATTATTTATTACGAATTAATTGTTACAAAACGTGTGATAACAAAAAAGTTTGACCCATTTTTTATTGTATTAATTGAAGGGATTACAGTTTTACCCTTGTTAACTAAATATGATCAATTAAGAATTATATGGTCATAATATAACTTATACCAAAATAGTTTCAAAAATACAAATAAAGGCTTTAATATGGTCGTTTATCCTATTTACTAGTGATTTAACTAATTAAAATGTGTTCAAGAGGCAAATTATCAGTACAGACCATTAATTATTTATTATAAATTTTTGTTACAAAATGTAAAGTAACAAAAGAATTTGGACCATTTGTTCTATTATATTTATTGGGGGGGGGGGTTACATTTATTTCCTTGTTAAAATGACAAAATAAGACTTATAAGGCCATTAATATTGGTTACATGGCCTAATACTGTAGTTCTGACATTGCTTACAAGAATAGGAATGGATCTGTAAATTGTACTATACGTGACAGAAATGATTGATCTTCAGAATGAATATAATGACAAACAATTAGCAATAATTAATTATAATTGCCATTTGGAACACAACCTTAGTATTTTTGGTGTTGAAAGTGATGGAAAGAATAATATGGTGATTATTTAATCTGGTGCATTGTTAATATTACTCATTTGGTGTGTGATTGTTATAAACTATTTTATTGTTCGTATAGATTTAAATGCTAATTTGATTTTAAAGTAATTTTGACATCAAAGAATAAATTTTTTATGATAAAAAATGTGTCTTTTCATTTTGACTCTCTTGATAATTTTTTTTTCTTTTTTAACTAGTTCTTCTTTTTCACTTTTATTTGATCGACTATTCAATGGGAGCCAACATCTTCCCCCTGCAAAAAAAATTTCCCAGGTAATCACCCCTGGAAAATCCCCCCATGGGATATCCCTCTTCTCCAGAAAATTTCCAGGATAATCCTCCCGCCCGGGTGAAAGGTTTTTCCACACGTAAGATTGAGCTGCGACAGGAAAAGGACAAAATAGATATCTCAAATAGGTACAAAGAGATAAGTTTGAACATACTGTGGGTTGTTTTTTTCCTAATGATTAATTAAAAAAAAAAATTTCCACAAAATAAGTTTTTCAATGAAAAGTAAAGAACTCCATTAAACAAAAATGAGCAAAAATAAAATCAAATAATCTACCAAGCGTGAAACTACCACAAATCAGCATCGATAAATAAATGAAACTCAAAACGAATATAAATTACAATAAAGAACCGAGTCAACATCAAAACGAGAAGAAACGAACATAATTACGGCTTAAAACCCCTATGCCTTCCCAAAGCCAGAACATAATTTACACTTTACTGAAAAAAATACAAATGAATGTGCATCGTCAGTTTAATGTACATATACTGCTATTTAGTAATCGATATCATAATATTATTTGATTTACTAAAGTTATAAAAGTAAAAACATTAATATTTTTTACAGTAAAGTGCAAATTATGTTCTGGCCTTGGGAAGGCATAGAGGTTTTGAGCTCAACTTATGTTAAGTTGGGCTCAAAATATAAATGTCTTTAGTTTTATAACTTTAATAAATCAAATAGTATTAAGATTTTGATTACAAAATATCAGTATATGTAATTTAAACTACCAATGCACATTCATCTGTATTTTTTTCAGTAAAGTGCAAATTATGATCTGGCTTTGGGAAGGCATAGGGGTTTTGAGCCCAACTTATGTTAATTTCTGCTCGTTTTGAGTTTGACTCGGTTATTTATTGTAATTTTGTTCGTTTTGGGTTTCATTTATTTATCGACGCTGATTTGTGGTAGTTTCAAGCTTGGTAGATTATTTGATTTTATATTTGCTCATTTTTGGTTTAATGGAATTCTTTACTTTTCTTTGAAAAACTCATTTTGTGGGAAAAGTTTTTTTAATTAATTTCTGTTCGTTTTATATTGACATAGTCTTTTCAGAGAAAAAGACAATAATACTTTAAATCTTTTCGTTTTTTTAAAGATTTTATAGTTTGACCTGCTATTTGTAGGCTGGAGAAAATTTTCAGCAACTTTTAACAACATACACCCTCTTAAAAATCTGGACACGAATAGAAGTGTTTTAATTTAGTTCCATGCTTCCTGTAGGTACACGAAATAGAAAACGTGACGCCTATCGCAAAAAATTCTGTTTGCTTTCTTTGATAGCCTATATACATGTACACTCTCTTGATTTAGTTAAATTTTAATAGCAGAAATAGCCCAGAAAGTTTGAACATCATGCCCTCAGTCGTTCTTGGGATACTGCTGAGATACCTTATTGGGAATTAGCATTAAAACAGTGAATTTTGATTTAATCTTATGGCAACATTTAGTTTTTAAACATAAATTTAAATTGGAGGGTGGGCGTGGGTGGGGGATTAGTTTTCCTCCAATCACTTTCGACTATTAAAAAGGGCATCAGCCTTTTCTGCATTCAATCGAATGAACCCTTTTCGAAGTTCCTACGACAACTCCTTCGATACAAAGTGCCCTGGTCTAAACAACAACAACAACAAATAAACAATACGCTATACCCACATTGATCTTTACTATAAAAGTATCAAATCTTCCAATCAATTTCGACTATTAGAAAGGCCATAAAGTCCTTTGATTTCCGATCGAATGAGCCCTTTTTCAGTTTCTACAATAACGCCTTTTATAAAAAACCTTATACGCCCCCAGGGCATAAATTACAACTCTTACCCTAAGGGCTGTGAGGGTGGTTGTCATCCTCTAATACCTAATTTCCAGAAATTTGAACTACGTTAAACAAAATAGCTATATCAAAATTTTGATTGGATGTGTCTGGGAAAATGGTGGGCGTGAGAAGGGCGTTAGTCTTCCTCCAATCACTTTCAACTATTAAAAAGGTAATAGCTCTTCCAATTTTCAATCAAATGAGCCCCTTTGAAGTTTCTACGAAAACGCTTTCAATAAAAACCTTATACGCTCCCAGGGGATAACTTACTACCCTCGCCCTGAGGGCTGAGGGGTTGTCATCCTCAAAGACATAATTTCCAGAACTTTCTACTACGTGGAACAAAATGGCAGTCTAAAAATTTTGATTGGATGTGTCTGGGGGAATAATGGGCATGAGAGAGGGGTTAGTTACCGTCCAATCACTTTCAACTATTAAAAAGGGCACTAGCCCTCTAAATTTCCGATTGAATGAGCCCCTTTTGAAGTTTTTACGACAACTCTATCATCAAAACCTTATATACCCCCAGGGCGTAACCTACAACCTTCGTCCTTGGGACTCTGGGGGGTTTGCCATCCTTAAATACATAATTTCCAGAACTTTCAAATCCGTTGAACAAAATGGCTATCTCTATATTTTGATTGAATGTGTTTGGGGAATGGTGGGCGTGAGAGGCGGGTTAATTACTCTCCACTCACTTTCGACTATTAAAAAGGGCAATTTCAATTCCCAATAAAATGAGCCCCTTTTGAAATTTCTACAATAAAATGTTTCCAATCGCTGAGGCCAATGGTGTAGTTTTTTCAGTTCTGGTAAGGATTTAACTCGGGGAAATTTAGTAAGTGGGGTGTATAAAATTCCGTGTTCTTCTGGGAAGTTCTATATTGGTAGGACTCACCAAAAATTTGTTGAAAGGTTTATTGAACACCGTAACTCAATAGAAAAAACCCTAAAACTAAGCAAGCCTCCAGAAACTTTCGTTTCAGCTTTAGCAGAGCATATTTGGCTTCAACCAGACCATTTTGTAAAATTTGATGAAGCCTTGGCTGTTTCTAATGATAAGGAGTACACCCAATGGGCCAGGGAAGCCATAGAAATTAAAAAACATATGTTTGCTAACCTTTCCATAAATAGGGATACGGGTAATTTAAATATTGACCCAATTTATGATAACATTCTAAAGAGTGAATCAATTGTCAATAAGGGAGTAAAAATTTTAAATAATCACCAGGGGACTATTTTACCTGCTAGACCAAAACGATTTGCTTCAGTAATAGCTAACAAAAGGATTATTTCGCAACTGAATAATTAAAGTAATTTACAGTTTTTTTTATTTTTCCTCAGTTACTCTGGTGTCCTCACTTAATTAACTTAATATTAGCATCTTTTCTCTACGTGGCTTAGTTTGCGCCGAGTGTACAGTTTTGTTTGTTTATTGGTGGTGGGTTTATTGGGTTTTAGTTTTATCTTGTTTTTTTTTTTGTGTATTTTGTGCTGAATACACCTTGTTTGTATACAGGCGAAATATCCGCGTTGTTTTGTTTCTGTTGTTTTTCTTTTCTCTCCACTGGCCACAGTCTTGTTTGTTTGTTTTTTTTTAGAGATTTTTCTCTTTGTTGGTTTTTTATAAGGAAAGGATTTTTGCTATAGTTCTATTAGTCTGTGAATAGAATCCACTAAGTTTTCAGTAAGCAGTGTAATAACATGAGTGAACAAGTTGAGTTAGAAATATCCTTTTATTACAACTGTTCTATTTGTAAAGGACATTTTCATAATTTTGAGGATTCACATGAGCCTACTGAATGTTTAGACAGCATAGAGGCAGAGACAGATGAGAAGAATCAGGAGGAAACGAGAAGAAAAATTATATGTGACATGGAGAGAAATTTATACCGATTGCAAGTAAGTTCAGATAAAAGAAGGATTGATATGATAGAAAAGGAAGATCAAAAGATGAGACTGGTAAAAGAGGGCTTTCTCCATAGCGTAAAAGACAGCAGTGAAAACCCAAAGAAAAATGTGTATAGTGCAAGATATAACTCGGATTATTATGATGATTATGCTCCAAGAGAAGAGAAAAAGTGTCCCTTTAAGAGACAACATAAGAGCTCATTCTACGAAAATGATTTCAAACAACGGAAACCATGGTGGAGGAGTTCTCATATACCATTTTATTACAAATCTCATTTTTGATATGCTTGATAAGTTTTATACCATAATCATACAATAAATCTGTTGCTGCTATATTAATTTTCTCAATCTCGATATGCATAGAGTAAGGATACCAGCAGATACCTTTATATATGAATAGTTCATATTGATAAAATCACCCCTTAGAGTGTTCTCGGTCCACAGCCAAGTTTTCTATCAAAGACAAAAAAAAATTTCGTAGAAGTTAGCTGTGTAATTTTTTTTCTTAAGAAATCAACATTTCCGTTTTTAACCATGCTATTTAAATAAATCCATTCTTTTAATTTTTATTTATTCGACAGATCAATATTTATAACAGTTTTTAAATATGTAAAGTCAGGTTCAATTATTTCTACATCGCTATCACTATCTTCCAGCATTGCTCTATTACACAGAGGGGATTGCATACATTCAACCTCCGGTTTAAGTAATTGAACCCCATCTTCATCATTTGTCGTTATAACGATCAAAGGGGGCATTTCATCATATAACCGCTCATCATCCTCGACACAGACTCGGCCCGAAGACCCCCGCCGTACCAAGTCCTCATATGTATATGATAGTCCATCATCTGTATAATGAACTTCTAGCACGTCATCATCATCATCCGTATTTTCAATCTCGGGTTTACACAAAAGAAGCTACTCACTTTCCGTGAGCTCCCACTCGGTCCATACATCCTAAAAGATTGAGAACACCACGATCAAATACTAGAGTTTACGGTCAAAAACCTGTATTAGTTCAGATTGTACGAGAATAGTTTATTTTCGAACCAAAAAATTTATTTACAATAACTTTCTTAAAAAACAATAGTGTTCTGGTGCTGTGGTTATTTGTATTATTAGTAGTTTAATTAGTTGAACTAAAAATAACGACACTATTAAAATTTTAGATGAATTTATCGCTCTTTGGGCAACTAAATACAGTAAAAACTTTAAACTTACATTAAGATCAGCAGCTTGCATGATAGGTTCGGACATCGCTTGACGGGGGGTTGAGGCTTGTTGTGGCATTGACATGGAAGGGTAGGGATTCTCTTGATTGGTGGCCATGATAGGGCCAGAATATTTGATGACTGTTCCTCTTGAAGGGCCGGCGACTTCACCGTCTTGTATGCGGAGCATAGATGGGTTAGCATATCTCCTCTGAAAGTAAAAGTTTATTAAATTATTAAGAAGGATATTATTTCTTTGAAATATGCATTTACACAGTAATTTTTATGTTTTGATTTTATATTAATGAAGAATTTAAACATAGCTCCAATTAGCTATTTTTCACAATCAAACTATGATATTACATTTTGCTGAACCAGAGAATTAGGTTTAGACTTGTCTTAAAAGCCTAAACAAAAACTGAAATTGTAAAACAGCAAAATTTCGGTAACATGAGTTAATTGATTAGGTTTAGAATTTTATCAAAAGCCTAAATGGGAAATTAAAATTATGCAAAACAAAAAAAAATGTCACTAGTGTCATTAAATTAGTTACCATTAACTCATGAGCTATTCAAACAGGATCACTTGCGTGAATAGTAGACACTTTGTCCCCATTCCAGATCCGCCATTCAACTTCTCTCTAAATTCAGGGGTCTTATCCCGCCACCAGACACCAATTGTGGCAACTTCTACTGCAGCAACCAATAATTAGAACCCAAGCTCTAAAATTGGTCTCAATCAGAAACCCTTATCGCTGTCTAAATTCACCAATTGTAAAGATTTTCAAACAGAGGTCTTTATTCTACAAAGTTCAGGGAAGGTCTGACAATTTCATACGAGCAAAAATTCATTCAATACGAAACTAGCCTATATTTAATCAAAGATGAACAGAAATAATAACGAATAATTGTTCAAACGTAAACTTATGTCCAATGACATACTAGTTAAAGTGACAAAAAACTTTTTTCTCAAGAGGACATTTTTCAACTAAAAGTAAAGAGCTACTAGACTAAATCAAAGATGAGTAGAAATAATAACGAATAATTGTTCAAACGTAAACTTATGTCCAATGACATACTAGTTAAAGTGACAAAAAACTTTTTTCACAAGAGGACATTTTTCAACTAAAAGTAAAGAGCTACTAGACTAAATCAAAGATGAGTAGAAATAACAACTAATAATTGTTCAAACTTATATTTTCTGTAAATTTATGTATAGAGATAAACTCGTTAGAGTGACAAAAAACTTTTTCCCACAAGAGGACACTTTTCAACTAAAAGTAAAGAGCTACCAGACTAAATCAAAGATATGATGAAATAATAACGAATAATTGTTCAAACTTAAATTTTCTGTAAAGTTATGTTTAGCGATAAACTTATTAGAGTGACAAAAAACTTTTTTCCACGAGAGGACACTTTTCAACTAAAAGTAAAGAGCTACCAGACTAAATCAAAGATATGATGAAATAATAACGAATAATTGTTCAAACTTAAATTTTCTGTAAAGTTATGTTTAGCGACAAACTTATTAGAGTGACAAAAAACTTTTTCCCACAAGAGGACACTTTTCAACTAAAAGTAAAGAGCTACCAGACTAAATCAAAGATATGATGAAATAATAATGAATAATTTTTCTAACTTAAATTTTCTGTAAAGTTATGTATAGCGATAAACTTGTTAGAGTGACAAAAACTTTTTTTCCACAAGGGGACATTTTCAACTAAAAGTAAAGAGCTACTAGACTAAATCAAAGATGTGTAGAAGTAATAACAAATAATTGCTCAAACTTAAATTTACTGTAAAGTCATTTATAGCGATAAACTATTTAGAGTTAAAAAAAACTTTGTCATACAAGATTGTACTTTTCAAATAAAAGTATAGAGCTAATAGACCAAATCATAGACATGATGAAATAATATCTAATAATTGTTCACTATTTGATTTTCTTTAAATTTATGCATATAGATAAACTGATTAGATTGACAAAAACTCTTTACCACAAGAGGACACTTTTCAAATAAAAGAAAAGAGCTACCATAATAAATCAAAGATGATTAGAAATAATAAAGACTAATTTCTCAAAATTAAATTTACTTTAAATTTATCTCAAGTTACAATATATTTAGTGTGACAAAAAAACTCTTTCACACACAAAGACACTTCAACAAAAATTAAAGAGATAATAGACTAAATCAAAGATATGATGAAATAATAACGAATAATTGTTCAAACTTAAATTTTCTGTAAAGTTTTGTTTAGCGATAAACTTATTAGAGTGACAAAAACTCTTTCCCACAAGAGGACACTTTTCAACTAAAAGTAAAGAGCTACTAGACCGAATCAAAGATCTGCTGAAATAATAACGAATAATTGTTCAAACTTAAATATTCTGTTAAGTTATGTTTAGCAATAAGCTCATTAGAGTGACAAAAACTTTTTTTCACAAGAGAACATTTTCAACTAAAAATAGAGCGAGGGTTGAGGCGGGGACAGCCCCATTCATATACAGACTAATTTTTGTCGGCTTAAGTTTTAGTGTTGCTTCTTACTTCCAACTGAAAATTTTTTTTTTTAATTTGATGTTTTACCTTTTTCAAATCATACCATAAATATCTGTTTGAATAGACCCTCTCTTATCAGTTTAATTCGATTTGACCCAATATTTTCATTGTAGTTTGTATATTTTCTTTAGAAAACACATCGATAAAACACATCAAGAGCTAAATTTGTGAGTTTTTTTTCACTGACAATTCCTTTTTTTGCCAAGCCTTAACCTCCCTAATTGAAAGATATGAATTATAATCAAGGAACATAGTTCATCATATTTTACATATTTTTGGATGGGAAACACACTGAAAAGACATATTATTTGAACTCACATCAAACGTTGGCGGGCTTGCATTTGAAGAACCTTCCATTATTTTCTATCTTGTCCTATATTTCAGCCTATACTGACTTTTAAACCTTTCAAATCCCTAAAATATACTAACCTAATGGTTATTTATTTACGAAATCGTGCAAACTGTTGATTTTAGAACAATAATTACCTTTCTATATATCACTTAACACTCACTAGAATTGCCACTTATCACTCACGGAAAATGGATTCAAAACAATACTTCTTACATCACATAGTCTAATTGTGTCAAACGAGACATCTTCAATGCAGATTAATTAATTGTTACGTTCGATTTTGTTTTGGACATAGGATAGCATCGATGGGAGTGAGAATTTCTGTAAAACTATCAAAGATTGATCAACTCTGTGATTTCACACTTCTTGTGTAATCAGAAAGAAAAACGAAGAAAAATTGATAAAAGATATTTTGAAATATGCCCCAAAATCAGAGCTATTACAACTTAAATGACGCGAGGAGGGGGAATCAGGTTTTAAGAATATCCTGGATATATCATTTTATATTATCTAAGTACTCACAGAAGGAGTCGTCACAGAAACTTGGAAAAGGACTCATTTGATTGGGAATTAAAGTGGCTAGCACCCAATTCACAGGAGGGGGCGTGAAAACTATGGTTTTTAACTTTGATATGCAAGACTAGAAAGAAAAGTTCTTAGGTGTGGGGCTGCCCCCGCCTCAACCCTCGCTCTTGAAATCCCCCCCCCCCCCAACTCAGCTTTTCCAGAGGATTTCAAAATCCCCCCTCCAAACTAAAAATTTCTAGGAACGTATTTTCATCATATTTAAATATTTACCTACGTACGCATCACTTAGGTTAGATTAGATTAGGCTAGAGACAGGCAAAAAGTTATGTGTATGGTTAGGTTAGGTTATGTTAGGTTAGGTTAATTTAGGTTAGGCTAGGTTAGCCTACGTACGCGCGCGTACGTAGGCTAACCTAGTCTAACCTAAATTAACCTAGCCTAACATAATCTAACCTAACCTAACCATACACCTAACTTTTTGCCTGTCTCTCACCTAATCTAATCTAACCTAAGTGATGCGTACGTAGGTAAATATTTAAATATGATGAAAATTTCGTTCCTAGAAATTTTGAGTTTGGAGGGGGGGGATTCTGAAATCCTCTGGAAAAGTTGAGTTGGGGGGGGGATTTCAAGAGCGAGGGTTGAGGCGGGGGCAGCCCCACACCTAAGAACTTTTCTTTCTAGTCTTGCATATCAAAGTTAAAAACCATAGTTTTCGCGCCCCCTCCTTTGAATTGGGTGCTAGCCACTTTAATTCCCAGTCAAATGAGTCCTTTTCAAAGTTTCTGTGACGACTCCTTCTGTGAGTACTTAGATAATATAAAATGATATATCCAGGATATTCTTAAAACCTGATTCCCCCTCCTCGCGTCATTTAAGTTGTAATAGCTCTGATTTTGGGGCATATTTCAAAATATCTTTTATCAATTTTTCTTCGTTTTTCTTTCTGATTACACAAGAAGTGTGAAATCACAGAGTTGATCAATCTTTGATAGTTTTACAGAAATTCTCACCCCCATCGATGCTTTCCTATGTCCAAAACAAAATCGAAAGTAACAATTAATTAAACTGCATTGAAGATGTCTCGTTTGACACAATTAGACTATGTGATGTAAGAAGTATTGTTTTGAATCCATTCTCCGTGAGTGATAAGTGGCAATTCTAGTGAGTGTTAAGTGATATATAGAAAGGTAATTATTGTTCTAAAACCAACAGTTTTGTACGATTTCGTAAACAAATAACCGTTAGGTTAGTATATTTTAGGGCTTTGAAAGGTTTAAAAGTCAGTATAGGCTGAAGTAAAGGAAGATAGAAAATAGTGGAAGGTTCTTCAAATGCAAGCCCGCCAACGTTTGAGGTGAGTTCAAATAATATGTCTTTTCAGTGTGTTTTCCATCCAAAAATATGTAAAATATGATGAACTATGTTCCTTGATTATAATTCATATCTTTTAATTAGGGAGGTTAAGGCTTGGCAAAAAAAGGGATTGTCAGTGAAAAAAAAACTCACAAATTTAGCTCTTGATGTGTCTTTTCGATGTGTTTTCTAAAGAAAATATACAAACTACAATGAAAATATTGGGTCAAATCGAATTAAACTGATAAGAGAGGGTCTATTCAAACAGATATTTATGGTATGATGTGAAAAAGGTAAAACATCAAATTAAAAAAAAAATTTTTCAGTTGGAAGTAAGAAGCAACACTAAAACTTAAGCCGACAAAAATTATTCTGTATATGAATGGGGCTGTCCCCGCCTCAACCCTCGCTTTACTTTTAGTTGAAAATGTTCTCTTGTGAAAAAAGTTTTTGTCACTCTAATAAGTTTATCGCTAAACATAACTTTAGAGAAAATTTAAGTTTGAACAATTATTCGTTATTATTTCAGTAGATCTTTGATTCGGTCTAGTAGCTCTTTAATTTTAGTTGAAAAGTGTCCTCTTGTGGGAAAGAGTTTTTGTAACTAAAAAAAGTTTATCGCTAAAAATAAATTTAAATAAAAGTTAATTTTGAACAATTATTCGTTATTATTTCTTCATATCTTTGATTTACTCTGGTAGCTCTTTACTTTTAGTTGAAAAGTGTCCTCTTATCGGAAAGAGATTTTGTCACTCTAACGAGTTTATCTCTATACAAAACTTTACAGAAAATTTAAGTTTGAACAATTATTCGTTGTTATTTCTTCTCATCTTTGATTTAGTCTAGTAGCTCTTTACTTTTAGTTGAAAATTGTCCTCTTGTGGGAAAGAGTTTTTTTAACTCTAATAATTTTATCGATAAACATAACTTTACATAAAATTTAAGTTTGAACAATTATTCGTTATTATTTCATCATATCTATGATTTAGTCTATTATCTATTTACTTTTTGTTGAAAAGTGTCATTTTGTTGGAAAAAGTTTTTTTGTCACTAAATAGATTGTCTCTTTAGATAAATTTACAGTATATTTAATTTTGAGAAATTATCCTTTATTATTTCTAATAATATTCGATTTATTCTGGTAGCTCTTTACTTTTAGTTGAAAATGTCCCCTTGTGGAAAAAAGTTTTTGTCACTCTAACAAGTTTATCGCTAGACATAACTTTACAGAAAATATAAGTTTGAACAATTATTCGTTATTATTTCATCATATCTTTGATTTAGTCTCGTAGCTCTTTACTTTTACTCGAAAAGTGTCCTCTTGTGGGAAAAAGTTTTTTTTCACTCTAATAGGATTATCGCTAAACATAAATTTACAGAAAATTTAAGCTTGAGTAATTATTCGTTATTTTTTCATCATTTCTTTGATTTAGTCAGGTAGCTCTATACTTTTACTCGGAAAGTGTCTACTTGTGGGAAAATGTTTTTTGTCATTCTAATAAGTTTATCTCTAAACATAACTTTAAAGAAAATTTAAGTTTGAACAATTATTCGTTATTATTTCATCATATCTTTGATTTAGTCTGGTAGCTCTTTACTTTTAGTTGAAAAATGTCCTCTTGTGGGAAAAAGTTTTTTGTCACTCTAACGAGTTTATCTCTATACATAACTTTACACAAAAAATATAAGTTTGAACAATTATTCGTTATTATTTCTACTCATCTTTGATTTAGTCTAGTAGCTCTTTACTTTTAGTTGAAAAATGTCCTCTTGTGAAAAAAGTTTTTTGTCACTTTAACTAGTATGTCATTGGACATAAGTTTACGTTTGAACAATTATTCGTTATTATTTCTACTCATCTTTGATTTAGTCTGGTAGCTCTTTACTTTTAGTTGAAAAGTGTCCTCTTATGGGAAAAAGTTTTTGTCACTCTAACGAGTTTATCTCTATACATAACTTTACAGAAAATTTAAGTTTGATCTATTATTCGTTATTATTTCTACTCATCTTTGATTTAGTCTAGTAGCTCTTTACTTTTAGTTGAAAAGTGTCCTCTTGTGGGAAAGAGTTTTTGTCACTCTAATAAGTTTATCTCTAAACATAACTTTAAATAAAATAAAGTATTGACAAATTATTCATTATTATTTCATCGTATCTTTGATTTAGGCTAGTAGCTTTTTACTTTTAGTTGAAAATTGTCCTCTTGTCGGACAAAGTTTTTTTTCATTCTAAATAGTTTATTTCTATAAATAACTTTACAGAAAATTTAAGTTTGAACAATTATTCGTTATTATTTCTACTCATCTTTGATTTAGTCTAGTAGCTCTTTACTTTTAGTTGAAAATGTCCCCTTGTGGAAAAAAAGTTTTTGTCACTCTAACAAGTTTATCGCTAGACATAACTTTACAGAAAATATAAGTTTGAACAATTATTCATTATTATTTCATCATATCTTTGATTTAGTCTGGTAGCTCTTTACTTTTAGTTGAAAAGTGTCCTCTTGTGGGAAAAAGTTTTTTGTCACTCTAATAAGTTTATCTCTAAACATAACTTTACAGAAAATTTAAGTTTGAACAATTATTCGTTATTATTTCATCATATCTTTGATTTAGTCTGGTAGCTCGTTACTTTTAGTTGAAAAGTGTCCTCTTGTGGGAAAAAGTTTTTTGTCACTCTAATAAGTTTATCACTAAACATAACTTTACAGAAAATTTAAGTTTGAACAATTATTCGTTATTATTTCGTCATATCTTTGATTTAGTCTGGTAGCTCTTTACTTTTAGTTGAAAAATGTCCTCTTGTGGGAAAAAGTTTTTTGTCACTCTAACGAGTTTATCTCTATACATAACTTTACACAAAAAATATAAGTTTGAACAATTATTCGTTATTATTTCTACTCATCTTTGATTTAGTCTAGTAGCTCTTTACTTTTAGTTGAAAAATGTCCTCTTGTGAAAAAAGTTTTTTTTCACTTTAACTAGTATGTCATTGGACATAATTTTACGTTTGAACAATTATTCGTTATTATTTCTACTCATCTTTGATTTAGTCTGGTAGCTCTTTACTTTTAGTTGAAAAGTGTCCTCTTATGGGAAAAAGTTTTTGTCACTCTAACGGGTTTATCTCTATACATAACTTTACAGAAAATTTAAGTTTGAACAATTATTCGTTATTATTTCTACTCATCTTTGATTTAGTCTGGTAGCTCTTTACTTTTAGTTGAAAAGTGTCCTCTTGTGGGAAATAGTTTTTTGTAACTCTAACGAGTTTATCTCTATAAATAACTTTAAAGAAAATTTAAGTTTGAACAATTATTCGTTATTATTTCATCATATCTTTGATTCAGTCTGGTAGCTCTTTACTTTTAGTTGAAAAGTGTCCTCTTGTGGAAAAAAGTTTTTGTCACTCTAACAAGTTTATCGCTAGACATAACTTTACACAAAATATAAGTTTGAACAATTATTCGTTATTATTTCTACTCATCTTTGATTTAGTCTGGTAGCTCTTTACTTTTAGTTGAAAAATGTCCTCTTGTGAAAAAAGTTTTTGTCATTCTAACTAGTTTATCGCTAGACATAACTTTACAGAAAATATAAGTTTGAACAATTATTCGTTATTATTTCTACTCATCTTTGATTTAGTCTAGTAGCTCTTTACTTTTAGTTGAAAAATGTCCTCTTGTGAAAAAAGTTTTTTGTCACTTTAACTAGTATGTCATTGGACATAAGTTTACGCTTGAACAATTATTCGTTATTATTTATGTTCATCTTTTATTAAATATAGGCTAGTTTCGTATTGAATGAATTTTTGCTCGTATGAAATTGTCAGACCTTCCCTGAACTTTGTAGAATAAAGACCTCTGTTTGAAAATCTTTACACTTGGTGAATTTAGACAGCGATAAGGGTTTCTGATTGAGACCAATTTTAGAGCTTGGGTTCAAATTATTGTTTGCTGCAGTAGAAGTTGCCACAATTGGTGTCTGGTGGCGGCATAAGACCCCTGAATTTGGAGAGAAGTTGAATGGTGGATCTGGAATGGGGACAAAGTGTCTACTATTCACGCAAGTGATCCCGTTTGAATAGCTCCTGAGTTAATGGTAACTAATTTAATGACGCTAGTGACATTTTTTGTTTTTTTTTGCATAATTTTAATTTCCCATTTAGGCTTTTGATAAAATTCTAAACCTAATCAATTAACTCATGTTACCGAAATTTTGCTGTTTTACAATTTCAGTTTTTGTTTAGGCTTTTAAGAAAAGTCTAAACCTAATTCTCTGGTTCAGCGAAATGTAATATCATAGTTTGATTGTGAAAAATAGCTAATTGGAGCTATGTTTAAATTCTTCATTAATATAAAATCAAAACATAAAAATTACTGTGTAAATGCATATTTCAAAGAAATAATAGCCTTCTTAATAATTTAATAAACTTTTACTTTCAGAGGAGATATGCTAACCCATCTATGCTCCGCATACAAGACGGTGAAGTCGCCGGCCCTTCAAGAGGAACAGTCATCAAATATTCTGGCCCTATCATGACCACCAATCAAGAGAATCCCTACCCTTCCATGTCAATGTCACAACAAGCCTCAACCCCCCGTCAAGCGATGTCCGAACCTATCATGCAAGCTGCTGATCTTAATGTAAGTTTAATGTTTTTACTGTATTTAGTTGCCCAAAGAGCGATAAATTCATCTAAATTTTTAATAGTGTCGTTATTTTTAGTTAAACTAATACTACTACTACAACTAAAACTCACCACTGCACCAGAACTCTAGTTTTTTGTAATAAAAATATGGTAAATAAATTTTTTTGTTAGAAAATAAACTATTCTCGTAAAATCTGAACTAATACAGGTTTTTGACCGTAAACTCTAGTATTTGATCGTGGTGTTCTCAATCTTTTAGGATATATTGAACGAGCGGGAGCTCACGGAAAGTGAGTAGCTTTTTTTGTGTAAACCCGAGATTGAAAATACAGATGATGATGATGACGTGCTAGAAGTTCATTATACAGATGATGGACTATCATATACATCTGAGGACTTGGTACGGCGGGGGCCTTTGGGCCGAGTCTGTGTCGAGGATGACGAGCGGTTATATGATGATATGCCCCCTTTGATCGTTATAACGACAAATGATGAAGATGGCGTTCAATTACTTAAACCGGAGGTTGAATGTATGCAATCACCTCTGTGTAATATAGCAATGCTGGAAGATAGTGATAGCGATGTAGAAATAATTGAACCTGACATTATATATTTAAAAACTGTTATAAATATTGATCTGTCGAATAAATAAAAATTAAAAGAATGAATTTATTTAAATAGCAAGGTTAAAAACGGAAATGTTGATTTCTTAAGAAAAAAAATTACACAGCTAACTTCTACGAAATTTTTTTTTGTCTTTGATAGAAAACTTGGCTGTGGACTGAGAACACTCTAAGGGGTGATCTAATCAATCTGAACTATTCATGTACAGAGGTCTCTGCTGGTATCCTTACTCTATGCATATCGAGTATGAGAAAATTAATATAGCAGAAACAGATTCATTGTATGATTATGGTATAAAACTTATCAGGCATATCAAAAATGAGATTTGTAATAAAATGGTATATGAGAACTCCTCCACCATGGTTTCCGTTGTTTGAAATCCTTTTCGTAGACTGAGCTCTTATGCTGTCTTTTAAAGGGACACTTTTTCTCTTCTCTTGGAGCATAATCATCATAATAATCCGAGTTATATCTTGCACTATACACATTTTTCTTTGGGTTTTCACTGCTGTCTTTTACGCTATGGAGAAAGCCCTCTTTTACCAGTCTCTTCTTTTGATCTTCCTTTTCTATCATATCAATCCTTCTTTTATATGAGCTTACTTGCAATCGGTATGAATTTCTCTCCATGTCACATATAATTTTTCTTCTCGTTTCCTCCTGATTCTTCTCATCTGTCTCTGCCTCTATGCTGTCTAAACATTCAGTAGGTTCATGTGAATACTCCAAATCATGAAAATGTCCTTTACAAATAGAACAGTTGCAATAAAAGGATATTTCTAACTCAACTTGTTCACTTATGTTATTACACTGCTAACTAAAAACTTAGTGGATTCTATTCACAGACTAATAAAAATATAGCAAAAATCCTTTCCTTATATTCCCTCCGCCGCTAATATGTAAGCAAGCCCTCTGATTGGCTGAGAAGGAAACACGTGATCTAACGGTTACCTGGAAACTCATAACATTCGCCTCGAGCAACAACAACAACAACAACAAATGCTGTTTTCTATTTTTGGACACCATGACATTCGCTGAGAGCGTACACTTACAACAACAACAACATCGACCTTGACATTCGCTGAGAGCGTGCACTTACAACAACAACAACATCGACCTTGACATTCGCTGAGAGCGTGCACTTACAACAACAACAACATCAACACCTTTGGAAATTTAGGTCATTGACACACTTTGATTACGCAATCAATTTCTCAGAAATCCATTTCCCCTAGGGACTCTATGCTCATATATGGTGTGCAAAAAAGTTGTAGGTGGCAGCAGGGGTGAGCAATGGGGCTGGTACCCCCCCCTTCTACTAATAGCACTTGCTTTCGAGTGGTGGAACACTCCGAAACTTGACATTTTATTATATTTTGGTGTTTCATGCAAGAAAATACATGTTCCACAAAGTTTGAGGTGCAGTTTTCCGCTCAAATAGAAATGCCTAGAAGCCTTAAAATGTTTTCATAACAAACTAACACGATTAGTTAAAAAAATGGCACAGTTAAAAAAAATGGCAAAACTTTATGAGTCTTGAACAGTCTTGGAAAGTATAAACAAAATCAAATTGAACAATAGATATATAATGATATAAATTATTGAAAGATCAATTAGTTCAAGTTTTTTTTCACTGTAATTTTTTTTTTCATTTTCAATGCTGTAAGAACTGGATACGAGTAATTCGTTTTCAGTGAAGCACCAATGACGCAGAAGGCTTTAGGTTTTTACAGTTAAAGAAGGGGGCAGTATCCAAATTTTGCTTGTAGTGAAACTATATTTGTCTTGACCAAACTTTAAAAGAAATAATAGATTAAACTGAATATTTGATGCATAATGATATTAATTGCTAAAAGCTCATCGGTTCAAAATTTTACTGTAATTTTAATATTTATTTTCAATTTTAAGTACAAAAGAAAACATTTGTAATATAATTCGTTTTCAGTAAAGCGCCAATGACGCAGTAGGTTTTAGGCTTCTGCAGTGAGACGATGCCCAAACTCTTGTTTGTAGTTATTTTTATTCGATTCAAACTTGATTTGCATATTCAATTTAAGTTTCACTCGTTTTAAAATTTATTTATTCATTTACATTAATATATATTGTATGTTTTGTTCGCATTGATTGTTTATTTAATTTCTCTTCGTTTTAAATTTCATTTATACTTTAATAGCAATATATTTGTTTTCGTTTTAAGCTTGATTTTCATATTCAATCCAAGAATTAATTAATTTAAGATCCATTTGTTCATTTATATTATTACTTGTTGTATGTTTTCGCTATGATTGTTTATTTAATTTCCGTTCGTTTTGGGTTTCATTTATTATTTAGTAGTAATTTCTGATCGTTTTAAGTTTAAATTTTAAAAGGTATTTGTATCTGCTGAGGTTAAGTTTAAAATGCCCTTTACTTTTCTTTGAAAAACTTATTTTTCTGAAAGTTTTTTTTAATTAATTTTTGTTCGTTTTTTTTTGCAAAAAGGTTCTAGTTTTTTTTGGCATGGGGGGGAGTGCATACTGTCCGATTATTCTTGGGTTTAAAAAACGTATCTAGAACTTTCAATTTAAAACCAATTAGATTTTTATTCAATTCTATACGATTACCTCTTTGATAAAAACCTTATAAATGAACAATAGACAGCTTGCATAACTTGTGGACAGCGATTGACAACAATAAATGTATTGAAAAAATAGCTACAATAAGGGAGTTTAGACTATTTCACTTGCTGACACAAAGGGATCACGGCTGTTTGAAATTGACCTTAATAGGAATTTGTGTGCCAAAGCAATTTTGCATCTATCACAGAGTATGTATTTTAACCTTATAATTGAATAATTATACTAGATTTCCTATATGTTCTTCCCATACAAAACCCCTTCCCATAAGTTATAAACCCCCCTTAATAAGTTAACCCCAGGGCATAACTTACAACGCCTACCCCTGGGCCCTGGTGGGCTGTGTTAACACCGGAGTTTTTGTTATCAGAACTTTGAACTATTTTAACAAAATTTAGGTCTCAAAATTTCTATCTGATGCATTGAGGGCGTTTAGGAGAGAGTGGGGTTAGTTGCTCTTCAATCTTTTTTGACTCTTAAAAAGTGAACAAGAACTTTCAATTTCCAATCAAACGAGCCCTCTCTAAAGTTTATACGAGCATCCTTCCATAAGAAATAATGTGAAGGATTCGGAGAATCCTTAGATTACAACCCATGCCTTGAGGGCTTTGGGGGAGTTGTAATCCTCAAAAATCTAATTTCCAGAACTTAAAACTCTGTATAACAGATTGGCTGTCTTAAAATGTTGATTGGATGTGCTTGGGGACAAGTGGGCATGAGAGAGGGGTTAGTTACCCTCAAATCACTTTCATCTATTACAGAGGGCACTAGACCACGAAACTCTAAAGCGAATGAGCCTTTTTTGAAGTATCTACGACACCACCTTCTATAAAAAACATTATATGCCCCCAGGGCATAAAAATTAAAACCCTTACCCTGAGGGTTGTGGGGGAGTGTCCTCCTCAAAAATATATTTTCGATCTGGAAATCAACTACGCTGAACAAAATGGCTATCTCAAAATTTTGATTGGATGTATTTGGGGGAATGATGGGCGTGGGTGGGGGGGGCTAGTTGCCCTCCAATCACTTTCGACTATTAAAAAGGCCACTAGCCTTTTATATATATATATATATATATATATATATATATATATATATATATATATATATATATATATATATATATATATATATATATATATATATATATATATATATATATATATATATATATATATATATATATATATATATATATATATATATATATATATATATATATATATATATATATATATATATTCGACGCCCCATTCATAGAAATGTCCCTTCCCCCATGAAAATGTTCTCAATGGAAAGATCTTCCCACGTAATCCCCTCCCCTAACCTTCCACCAGAAAAAATACCTCCTAAAAACGTCTGTATATTTCCCGATAACCAATACTATATGTAAATAATGGACAAGGTTCATAAATTGCAGCGCTTCCCCTGGGGACTATAAGGGATTAAGTCATCCTCAAAGACATAGCTATTAGATTTTTAACTATGTCTGACAAGGTTTGCGTTAGCTTGTTTAGATAATCTCTTGTTGAGATAATCGTTTAGGACTTAATTTAAAACTCACTTTTTGTCTAGATCTAAGACACAACATATTAGATACTTATACAGTGAAGCAAACATAATCAGTTTTGGAGCATAGTTAACTTAGCACTTTACTTTTTCCAGTTTCTTGCTTCCCTTACAAGAGTATCTGAGATTTTCCTAGAACTTGGGTTAGGAATTGCTCTTCAGACACGCATAAGATCAGTAATAGTTTTTGGATTGAGTCTGTCGCGGATTGGGGTCTTAATCGTTTTCAACTCAGAAAACTGACGCTCTGCTCCAGCATTGGAATGGGGTAGACACATCAATGTAAGCATGAAATTACAAAAAAATTGTAAAAAGGATTAACAGCTCCATCTTTTCAATTGGCAACGCATTCCCAAAATTTTACTACAGATAGATTAACATCAAAATCTGCCTCACTTATTATAAAAGGAAGATGTCTTCACTCTTTGTTTAACGTCTCAAGATTGATATGAGGGACCTCAGAGAGGGAGGGGTTATAATTTCAAAAACATGATCATGATACTTGGAAAAGGCCTAGCATAAAATCGAAAATTCCGGCTCAACTAACCCACCTGCTCCTCAATGCTTGGGTATAGCCTTGGTTATAACCGATAATTAGCTCATTTTAACAGTTCCTAATATTTTTTCAATATCAGCTGTTCATAATCCCATATATAAAGAGCAAGTTTTGCTTATAACCTGATATTATGTCGAACCAATCGGAAGGGAGGGGGGGTGTCTGTTCCCCAAGGAAAATACATATATCATCTAATAATCACATAAATAAATTATAAAGAATATAACTTCCGATATTATTTACCTATTTTTTTTATTATAAATTTTACTTCCTGACTTCAACTTGCTCCTTCCCCATATTATTTCATTCTGACTATTGACCACATTATAAATATTTATGAATGTTTGCATATAT
The DNA here is from genome assembly GCF_049724085.1 of Artemia sp. Qi Xiang Cuo. Classification (NCBI taxonomy): domain Eukaryota; kingdom Metazoa; phylum Arthropoda; class Branchiopoda; order Anostraca; family Artemiidae; genus Artemia; species Artemia sp. Qi Xiang Cuo. Next base: position 79,845,434 of record NC_142798.1, on the reverse strand, counting down.
GTTTATACTGTGTTATAGTGCTTGTATATATATATTCATACTGTGCTGTTGATTGAACAAGATTCAAATTCAACTTATGGAAGTTGGTCACTATTGACAAGATAGTGTAAATCTGTTTGCTTCTCAGTATTCTCTTATCATTGAAAATGATAATCGCATGAAAGAGAATATTATCCTAACTTCCTATGAGAGTAAGCAAAATGGTTCTTTTCTCATGCTAATAACTGAGTGATTTTGTGATTAAATGTCCTTAATGTGAAAGAATGTCGATACTCATGTCATTGTAATTAAACTGGGAACGGCAGAATTTTTTCACGGGGAAAAAATAGATTACTCAGAAAATGTACATTTTATCCATTATTCAAAAGTGTAACATTACTGTAACATAAATTCAAAAACCAAAAATGGTACGAACGTAACCTCGATGGCAACTGTGCTCTCGTGCTGTTGGGCTTAACATGTAATTATTAATATCCTATTTTGTCAGTGGGTGTCTAATTATTATATTTAGAACATATCGTTGTGAGTGAATGAGCTCCCAATTCAATCTAGTGATTCAATTCCTGAATACTAAAATATTCCTAAAATTGAAAAAATCGAATCAAATTAAAACTTAACAAAATATCAAAGTAGACTAGGCAAGTTTGGCTTCTGAAAGACGAAAATAAAAATCCTTTGACATTATTTTCGTTCGTGCTGACTTTTTACGGTTATTTTCTTCATAAAAAAGCTGCAAGTATTCTATCTATTGTTAATCATTATTATAAAGACCAGACTCTATTAAAATATGGCGTTGCGTGTGAAAACAATTCTCTTCAGAACTTTTCAAAAACTTACAGCCATTTTAAAAAATGTGGCTGTTTGGGCTGCTTCTAATCCAAGTAAGCTATTTTATCCGTCATATTCGTAGTCAGGGCTTATCTTAACAAGGCTGTATTTAAACCGTTTGATTCATAATTGGCTATTATTTTTTATTTCCACCGTTGATGAGGAGGAAAGGGTTAGTGTAAGAGCCAAGATATTTTATTAGGGAGCTCCATTCCTTTTTCATTTTTGGTGATGCTTTTTTGCTTTCAGATTCTTGTTTCAGAAATGTTTAACCCTTTGAAGGGTATTTACAACCTCGAATGATTCCGTTGATTATATAACAAGGGGCATAGCCAAAATTTGGCTTCGCTGCGGGGTTCAGTCATATTAGGGAATGAAATTTACCTAAATAATAGGCCCTTTTATTTAAGAAGTGAGGATTAATTGGAAAGATAGATTTATGCTTCGTTTCCAGCATCTACAACACTCTCCATAGAAAGTCGTAAGAAACATTTCTTCAGAAATGAAATGTTTATATAAAATTTCTTTTGCAAAATTTTCAGGAAGAGTTTGGGGCTCCCCAACAACGATCTATTTTGGGCACAGCTTTTTTACTTAGACCAGGGGAAAACATAACTAGTTTTTATTTGTTTTTTTTTCTGACTTTCTAGATGCATATTTCTTAAACTAGAAATAAACTTTCTGGGGTTTCTTACGTTTAATTGGCAAATAAGCTCTGCGTTGTACAAGTTTATTTTAGTGCTCTGAAACTCTCAAGACGTTAATTTTATGTTTTGCCAGTGTTTTTGAGAAGAAGAGGGTAGTGGAATGTTAATAGAATAAGCCCGTATAAAATTTCATTTTATGTATACTGGAAGGTTACCTAATAATAGATGATTTTTCATTATTAAACCTATATTAAACTTTTGAATGTTTGTAATATTATTTGTCCCTTCTCTGAAAACACCGTCAATTTTTAACATAAACGAAAGTCTGTAGAAACGTACATTGGTCAAATTTGCGTTTTTATATGCTGACTTAAATGTAAGGATTTATATGAAGACAAATCCTGTGCTGTTGAAGAGAGTCTTCCACACTCTCAGAAAGAAACTTTTAGTCAGAAAAGACATCCTTTATGCTTGTTTGGCTGCGGTAAGCTACAAAATGGTACGCCAATAATATAAATGTTACTTTTGCAGACAATGATACACATTGTAAGTACATGGTAAGACGTTTGAAACAACTAGACTTTCCCACAAAGAGTGTCTTATGCTAATTGTATTTCAGTAGGTAGAAAATAGGTGTGCTGATACAGTAAATTTTACGTTGCAAAACGAGTAAGACGTTTTACCTTGTAAATACGTTGTAAGACGTTACAGACAGCTACACTTTGTCATAAAGGGTGTCTTTTATGCTTGTTTTACTTTGGTATCTCAAAAAGCGGTATGCTGACACCAAAAGTTTTACGAACGAAGACAATAAGAAGGCTCACCTTGTAATACGTTGTATGACATTACAGAAAACTACATTTTACCATAAAGAGCGTCTTTTATGCAAGTTTTGCAGCAGTAACTCAAAAAACAGTATTCTGACAACGTTAATTTTGTGTTGTATTACACTAAAACATTGTACATTATAAGTTCATTGTAAGACGTTGTAGAAAACAAAGCTTCTCAATAAAAGACGTTGTGTATGCTAGTTCGGCTGCAACAACTTAAAAACCAGTACACTGATAACGTAAATTTAACTTTAAAATGCAACAAAATATTGTTCGATGTAGAAAATCAAGCCTCGTCGTAAAGGGCTCCTTATTTTGGTTCCGTTAATTTATAAAGTGGTATAGTGACAACACAAAATTTATTTTGAGACAGTAAACCTTTATACGTTTTAAGTACGTTCAAAGGCGCTATAGAAATCAGAATTTTGTCAAAAAGGGCGTCGTGTATGCTAGTCCGGCTGCAACAACTTAAAAACTAGTACACTGATAACGTAAATTTAACTTTAAAATGCAACAAAATATTGTTCGATGTAGAAAATCAAGCCTCGTCGTAAAGGGCTCCTTATTTTGGCTGCGTTAATTTATAAAGTGGTATAGTGACAACACAAAATTTATTTTGAGACAGTAAACCTTTATACGTTTTAAGTACGTTCAAAGGCGCTATAGAAATCAGAATTTTGTCAAAAAGGGCGTCGTGTATGCTAGTCCGGCTGCAACAACTTAAAAACAAGTACTCTGATAACGTAAATTTAACTTTAAAATGCAACAAAATATTGTTCGATGTAGAAAATCAAGCCTCGTCGTAAAGGGCTCCTTATTTTGGCTGCGTTAATTTATAAAGTGGTATAGTGACAACACAAAATTTATTTTGAGACAGTAAACCTTTATACGTTTTAAGTACGTTCAACGGCGCTATAGAAATCAGAATTTTGTCAAAAAGGGCGTCGTGTATGCTAGTCCGGCTGCAACAACTTAAAAACTAGTACACTGATAACGTAAATTTAACTTTAAAATGCAACAAAATATTGTTCGATGTAGAAAATCAAGCCTCGTCGTAAAGGGCTCCTTATTTTGGCTGCGTTAATTTATAAAGTGGTATAGTGACAACACAAAATTTATTTTGAGACAGTAAACCTTTATACGTTTTAAGTACGTTCAAAGGCGCTATAGAAATCAGAATTTTGTCAAAAAGGGCGTCGTGTATGCTAGTCCGGCTGCAACAACTTAAAAACTAGTACACTGATAACGTAAATTTAACTTTAAAATGCAACAAAATATTGTTCGATGTAGAAAATCAAGCCTCGTCGTAAAGGGCTCCTTATTTTGGCTGCGTTAATTTATAAAGTGGTATAGTGACAACACAAAATTTATGTTGAGACAGTAAACCTTTATACGTTTTAAGTAGGTTCAAAGGCGCTATAGAAATCAGAATTTTGTCAAAAAGGGCGTCGTGTATGCTAGTCCGGCTGCAACAACTTAAAAACTAGTACACTGATAACGTAAATTTAACTTTAAAATGCAACAAAATATTGTTCGATGTAGAAAATCAAGCCTCGTCGTAAAGGGCTCCTTATTTTGGCTGCGTTAATTTATAAAGTGGTATAGTGACAACACAAAATTTATTTTGAGACAGTAAACCTTTATACGTTTTAAGTACGTTCAAAGGCGCTATAGAAATCAGAATTTTGTCAAAAAGGGCGTCGTGTATGCTAGTCCGGCTGCAACAACTTAAAAAACAGTACACTGATAACGTAAATTAAACTTTAAAATGCAACAAAATATTGTTCGATGTAGAAAATAAAACTTCGTCGTAAAGGGCTCCTTATTTTGGCTGCATTAATTTAAAAAGTGGTATAGTGATAACACAATTTTTTTTTGAGACAGTAAACCTTTAAACGTTTTAAGAACGTTCTAAGGCGCTATAGAAATCAGAATTTTGTCAAAAATGGCGTCGTGTATGCTAGTTTGGCGGCGACAACTTGCAGTATACGGGCAACGTAAATTTCGTTTTGATAGTGTACGTTGTTATATTTTGTAGAAAATTCCGTTGTGAAGAGTGTTTTTTGTCTTAACTTGGCAGTTTTAATTTAAAAAGTGGTATATTGACGATATAACCTGCATATGATAAGACAACATGAACCGTTTTACGTTGTAAGTACATTGTAAGACGTTATAGAAAACACAACTTTGCCATAAAGGGTGTTGTATATTCTAGTTTGGCTGCGACAACTTAAAAAGCAGAATAATGACAACATAAATTTCATTTTGTATTACAATTAAATAAAAAAAACAAGTTTTTTTTTATCTGAAAGTAAGGAGCGACATTAAAACTAAAAACGAAAAGAAATTATTCCGCATATGAAATGGGTAGTCCCCTCCTCAATGATTCGCTCTTTACGCTAAATTTTTTTATTGTTTTACAAAATAAAGTTTTGTGACGGTTTCAAACATTAGCATATAGAGCGAGGTATTGAGTAGGGGACAGCCCATTTCATATACAGAATAATTTCTGTTCGTTTTAAGTTTTAATGTCGCTCGTTACTTTCAATTAAAAAAACTTGTTTTTTTATTTAATTCCTGAACGTTTTTGAATTAATGCAGCTGTGATTTTGGCTTACCTTACATGGATAATTAAAACGAATTTGCATATTAATTTTACTTTTTTGGCTAAATGGCTTTTTTCGAAATTTTGTTCTGACGTAACTTACGAATTAACTTACGTAACGAACTTCTATATTCGTACGTTTTATTACGTACATTAGGGAGTCTGCGCCCTAGTCGATACCTTGCTCTTCACGCTACATTTCCAATTTTGTTCGAATCACTAACCCCTGAATCACAAGGGCCGGTTAATTAGAATGGATAGCTCTTTTGAAAGTACTAAAAAATACTTTAGCGAAAAGGAAGAGGTACTGACTAGGGGGCAAACCCCCTCACATACGTAATAATTTCTGTTTGTTTTAAGTTTTAATGTTGCTCCTTACTTTCAGTTTAAAAATACTAGTTTTTTTATTTAATTTCTGATCGTTGTTTAAATAATGCTGGGAAATCCGGCCCCCCCTTCATAGAAATATCCCGTCCCCCAAGGAAACATACTCCATGGAAGGATCGCCCCCATAACCCCCTCCTCCGACATCCCCCATCAGAAAAAAATCCCTCCTGAAACGTCTTTATACTTCCCATTAACCAATACTATATATAAACAATGGGCAAAGTTCATAACTTCCAGCCCTTCCCCCGAGAACTGTGGGGGATTAAGTCATCCTCAAAGACATATTTATTAGATTTTCGACTATGCCGAACAAAATGGCTATCTCAAAATTTTGATTGGGTGACTTTGGGGAAAAAATGAGTGTGGGAGGGGGCCAAGTTGCCGTAAATTTTTTGTTCACTTAAAAAGGGCACTAGAACTTTTAATTTCCATTCAAATTAGCCATATTACAATATTCTAGGACTACTGGATCTATACGATGACCCCTGGGAAAAAAAAAAAATAAAAAAAATAAACACGCATCCGTGATCTTTCTTCTGACAAAAAATACAAAATTCCACATTTTTGCAGATAGGAGCTTGAAACTTCCGCAATAGGGGTTTCTGATACGCTGAACCCGATGGTGTGATTTTCATTAAAGTTCTATGACTTTTTGGGGGTGTTTCCCCCTTTTTTCGAAAATTAAATAAAAAAAACAAGTTTTTTAAACTGAAAGTAAGCGACATTAAAACTTAAAACGAACATAAATTATTCCATATATGAAAGGGGCTGTCCCCTCCTCAACGCCTCGATCTTTACGCTAAAGTTTTTTACTGTTTTAAGAAATAAAGTTGTGAGACAGAGTCAAACTTTAGCGTAAAGAGCGAGGCGTTGAGGAGGGGACAGCCCCTTTCATATACGGAATAATTTCTGTTCGTTTTAAGTTTTAATGTTGCTCCTTACTTTCAGTTTAGAAAACTTGTTTTTTTTATTTAATTTCTGATCGTTTTTTAGTTAATGCAGCTTTTATTTTGGCTAACCGTCATTGAATAAGTAAACAAAATTTGCATAAAAATTTTACTTTTCTTTTGCTAAATGGATGTCTTTACAAATCAACTTACATAACTAACTTCTATATTCGTATATTTTTCTTCTGGCAAAAAATACAAAGTTGCAGATTTTTGCAGATATGAGCTTGAAAACTATGTAATAGAGTTTTCTGATACGCTGAATTCTGACGGTGTGATTTTCATTAAAATTCTTTAACTTGTAGGGGATGTTTCCCCCCCCCCCTCTTTAAAAAATGGAGTAAATTTTTTCAGGCTCGTAGCCTTTGATGAGTAATACTAAACTTAATAAAAATTTTTATATTTAGAATCAGCATTATAAACACATTCTTTTTATACATTTATTGACATCAAAATTTATAAAAGTTTTTAAAAGTTTCGATTACTATTGAGCCGTGTCGCTTGTTTCTTTTATTGTTTTTTTTATTATGTATATGTTATTACGTATATGAGGGTGTTCTCCCCTTAGTCAATACCACGCTCTTTACGTTAAAAGTTACAAAAAAATTTTATTCACAAACCCCTGAATCACAAAGGTCGTTTAATTAGAATAGATAGCTCTTTTGAAAGCACTAAAAAAAACTGTAGCGTAAAGAGCGAGGTATTAACTTGGGGGAGAACCCCCTCACATACGTTATAATTTCTGTTCGTTTTAAGTTCTAATGCTGCTTCTTACTTTCAGTTGAAAAACTTGTTTTTTTTAATTTAATTTCTGATCGTTTTTTAAATAATACTTGGAAATCCGGCGCCCCCTTCATAGAAATGTCCCTTACCCCAAAGAAACATCCTCCACGGAAAGATTCTCCAGAGTAAACCCCTCCTCTAGCCCCCTCCCCCTCCAGGAAAAAATCCTTCCTGAAAATGTCTGTATACTTCCCAATAACCAATAAATAATGCTGGCAAGTCCAGCGCCCCCTTCATGGCAATTTCCCTTCCCCCTTGAAAACTTCCTTCATGGACAGATCCTCCAACATGACCCCCGACCCACCCTTCTCTCCCACTACCAGAAAAAAAAAAACCACCTGAAAACTTCTGTATACTTCCCAATAACCAATACTATATGTTAACATTGGGTAAAGTTCAGAACTTTTAGCCCTCCCCCTGGGGACTTCGGGGGATTAAGTCATCATAAAAGACATACTTAACATATTTTCGACCATGCTGAACAAAATGGTTATCTCAAAATTTTGATCGGGTGACTTTGGGAAAAAAATAAGCGTGGGAGGGGGCCTAGTTGCCCTCCAATTTTTTGGTCACTTAAAGAGGGCGCTATAACATTTAATTTCCGTTCGAATGAGCCCTCTCACGATATTCTAGGACCACTGGGTCGATACGATCACCCCTGTGGGGGAAAAAACAAACAAACAAACAAATAAAAACGCATCCGTGATCTTTCTTCTGACAAAAAATGCAAAATTCCACATTTTTATATATAAGAGCTTGGAATCTCTACAGTAGGGTTCCTTGATACGATGAATACGATGGTGAGATTTTCATTAAGGTTCTATATTTTTTAGGGGGTCTTTCCCCCTTTTTTTGAAAATCAGCCAAATTTTCACAGGTGCGTAACTTTTGATGGGTAGCACTAAAACTTGATAAAAGTTATATATTTGGAATAAGCATTGGTTCCTTTGATGGATCTAGTGGTATCAAAAACCCATTTTCTAGAGTTTCGGTTACCATTGAGCCGGGCGGCTCCTTACTTACAGTTCGTTACCACGAACTGTTTGATAAGGCAAATTTTCTCAGGCGCGCAACTTTTGATGGGTAAAACTAAACTTAATGAAACTTAAATATTTGAAATCTGCATAAAATTCAATTCTATTGATTTATCTATGGGTATCAAAATTCCAATTTTTAGAGTTTCGGTTACTATTGAGCCGGGTCGCTCCTTACTTACAGTTCGTTACCACGATCTGATTGATAGAATATCGTACGTGGTTATTGAATAAATACAAATTATATTTTAGAAATCGTCTATAGAAATTGTTATGTTATTAGAAATCGCCGCAAAGGTTGTCTGTTATACTAGTCCTGGAAGCAATAACTCAAAAAGCGGTATACTGACAACGCAAATTTTTGTAAGAGAATGGAAAAACAAAAACATGAGTTTATGTTTTTTGTATTATTTGTTTCGTGCAGTTAAGGAGGAATTGTTTGTAGAGGGGTGGTTTTTTAAACTTCTATTGTAAAACGAATATACTTGATGGCAACAGCTCTATTTTTCAACTGCTTATTTGAGTTAGAAGAAAGGACATAGGACATTTTTGAAATATAAACTTAAATTTACAAATTTACAAGTTTTGAATAAAATTAAATAAGTGAAACAATTGAACCAATAGGTAGAACTAATTAAGTTCGATAGAGCGGGCTATTGACATTTTTTTTTTTTAAAAGTCACAATGCACTTTTGGATTTAGCGCGGTCAAGCTGTCAATTTAGAAATTTAATTTCTGAAATTATATCAAAGAGAGCGCTCATTTTTCACGTGGTTGCGCTTATTCAGGGGGAAAGTCTGCATAAATGGCATTCCGATAAAATGTAGTATAACCGATCCAACCCGTAACGTCTTTATCCTTTTTTAATTGATTCCCCAGGCAAAAACCTCAAAAATTCTCAAAAACATATCTAGACTAAACTTATTACTTCAAGGAATAACCACTTTCCATCACCCGGTATACACCTCTGAAAACTACTTGTTCGACCACGAACAGCACGCTTTAAAAGCACCATATATCTTCATGTAAAGCATGGCACACTTCTGCCACGCGTGGCGCGCCTCACGTAGACACTAATTTTGAGATGGGTCAACTCCTTAAGTTATTTGATTACTAAAAATTTCGTTTTTTTCAAATTTTTTATGTGTACTTTTTTTATTTTGAGTACTTTTTTTGTGTGTACAAATTTTTTTATGGTGGTTTATTGAGTAAATATAATACTTGATCACTTTTGATCAGTAAATACAATACTTTCATTATTGCAAGCTTTGTGAGTAGGAGTTTTTTTTCCCCTCATTAAGCATCTGCTGGCTGTTAACGAATTTTTGTTTGTTAGTTTTTATTTTTGAATCTATCATCAATCCTGAATAATATTCAAATATATTCAAAATATTTATTGTTTCTATTTAATGGTCCATTAGATTCTGCACAGTGGTTAGCCTCTGTACAAATTAAAATCACTCTAATAACAGGCATGCTGATTGCTAATGTCAGTGCACAGGAAAATCTATAAAGCTATTAAGACTCAGATGCCATGTTATCACTCCATGAATACAGAGTATCAACAGGATCGGTACTTGCTAAAAAACCATTACGCTTTAAAAATTAATCAATAGTATAGAAGAAAATAGGGGTTGAATTTCATGTGATATATTATCTCCATTACCCCCCCCCCCCTTCAAGAACCAAAATTGAAAACTATAGAAATTAGTGTTTATTTTACTATTATAGATCCAAGACTAAGCCGTCCTGGCTAAGTGGACGTGCGCTGGGTTGAGAATTCTTTGTCCAATGGGCACGGGTTCGATCCCTGGCGTGACCAGTTATTTGGTTTTGGACGCGAGTCAGTAATGTGACTCTGTAAGCTTAGCCAGAGTCGGCTCAGCTCTAAATGGGCACCTGAAGAAATCTGGGAAAGGTAAGCAGGAAGGGTGTGCAAAAGCACAGGATGGCTGGCCCCCAGCCCCCATTGCACTTCCTAGCTGAAGGGCCGCGAAACGGAGATCAGCACCGCCGGTTTGGACCTTAAGGGTCTAGTACCGTCACACTTTCTTTTTTCTTTTAATAGATCCAAGAATGCTCTACTTACGTGAGATACTAAAGGTTAAGTCAAAGAATGTGGCGCAACACCTCACGGTCCAAACTGGCGGTGCTGATCACCGTTGCATGGCCAATCAGCCAGGAGGTGCAATGGGAGTACTATTTAGTAATTTATTATATTTATTGGATTTTAAAGGGCACCAGAATTAACCAACTGCTATCCACTGTCTTCTTCGAATACTGGTCTGGTAGCTTTTTAGCAATCGTGACTATCAGACAGAAAGCTGAGCTCGGCCTTTGGGTGCTGGCTCTTAAGTGCTCTAGTGTTTTACTGTTTAGTTTACTCATATAAAACTTTAAATTAATGATTCTTGTGTAATAGGTTGTGCTGACACGTCAGGAAGAGATAAATGTACGCTGTGGAATCCCGAATGAGCCAGATGAAAGTGGATCTGAGTCAACAGAAAATGGATCAGGAGTCTCTTGTCAAGTCAAAGAAGGAGCAGAAGACCACACTATGAGTCTACCTGAAATATCAGAAACCGTGTACGATCTTCCTATTAAAGAAAAACCGAATAATGATGATTCTTTTACCCCTGAACCAACTTTAGATGTTGTAAGTGCTGCTGAAGTATCTAATATATTATATGAAAATGAGTTTGCTACCCCTTATCGTATCGTTGGAGATATGGTTTACACAAAAGAACTATGGGAGGCAATAAGAAATTCTTCAGCAGAAAACAGAGTTGGAGTCACATCAAAAAACAGATTTTGGCCCAAACAGAGAAATGGTGAAGTTTTAGTTCCCTACGAAATTGATCTGCTGGCCTTTAGTGGGGTTGACACTTCTTTCATATCCAGAGGTTTCAAACAATGGGAAGAAGGTACTTGTATTCGCGCTATTCCATGGAAACCTCGGCAAATGCATCCTATTCTTGGTGATGCAAGAATCTTTATTATTAGAAAACCAACAGGTTGCTGGTCTTTTGTGGGAAGAGTTAAAAATGGAAGGAAGCAAGAGCTTAACTTAGGCAGTGGTTGTGAGACAGATGCAACAGCTTCTCATGAGTTTGGACATGCTCTTGGCTTGGGTCACGAACATCAGAGGTCAGACAGGGATAATTATTTAATTGTTTTGAGAAATAATTACGACAGTAAATATAAAAACGATATGGAAATACAAATGCTCCTGAATTATGATGTTCCTTACAACTATTTATCCAATTTGCACTATTCCTGGCAAGCATTCTCCCTAGATTATAACAATAGAATGCCGACAATGATGCCCCGGGATCCAACGCTTCAATACTTGATATACAATAATCATGATGTCAGCCACTACGATAAGCTTGTAATTAATTATGCTTATGGTTGCATCGAATCCTGGGAACAGCGTTGCAAAACCAAAAACAACTGTATTAATTACGGATACTTAGGTCCTAGCTGCTCTTGCATTTGTCCCTCGGGAACTTCTGGACTCAGATGTGAATATTTACATTCACTTTCACTGCCAGCCTACCCACCATCACCATGTGGAGGAATCATTATTACACCAGGATCTTATACCTCAACAAAGAATAAAGAACGTCTGATTTGTGTTTGGTGGGTTAAGCCACCTGAATGCAAAGTAGCTGTTGTTACCGTAAAAAAATATAATCTTATGTATCATCCATCAACTTGTATGTATGAGTATTTTGGCATCAGAAGTGCTAGCTTATATGAGTTAGACGAGGCAATGAAATGTGGTGGCATGGTTGCACCAGGCACCAAATTCTTCGGAAAACCTGATTTAGTTATCGATTTCCATTCAAAAATTCCAGACCAACGTCAAGGAGATCTAGTTTTTGACGTGTCATTTGAAGAGGACCCCTTTTGTCTCCCACATACCTTCCCATCTGGGCGTTGTCCTTACGTGCATAATGCGGATGGTTCTATAACCATACGTTCACAGGGCCTTACTGAGTGTCAAGCTCATTTTAAATTTCCTGAAGCTACCTATATTGGTGTTGCTACAAGGCACTTTGATGTACCTTCTTCTGATCCAGACTGCAACAACTCTTTCCTTTTGTTGAGTACCCCTTCTAACGTGAAGCACAAGATGTGTAATGTTGAATATTTTAAATTCGGTTTTAACAGCCAAGAAATCACAATCAACTACAAAAATAGTTTTAAAAATGCAACCAAAGGTTTTGACTTGGTCATTTATCCTCTTTATTATTGATTTAACTAAATTAAAATGTGATTCTGGGGCAAATTATTCAATAATGACCTGTAATTATTTATTACACATTAATCTTTACAAAACGTAAGATAATAAAAAAAAAGTTCAAATCATTCCTTATTGTATTAATTGAAGGGACCACAGTTGTACCTTTGTTAACTAAATATGATCAATTAAGAGTTATATGGTCGTAATTGCTTAAAGGGGCTAATACTGTAGTTCTGTCATTGCTTAACAGAACAGGAATAGACTAAATCATTAAAGCTTATACCATAAGTGACTGAAATTGTTGCTTTCCCTTATTTCAGAATGAATTTGATAACAAACAATTAGTAATAATTAATGATAATTGCCTTCTGGAACGCAGCCTTAGTCTTTTAGGTGTTGACGGTGATGGAAAGAATAATATGGTGATATTTAATTTGGTGCAGTATTCATATTATTCATTTGGTGTGATATTGTTTTTACTATTGTATTATCCGTATAGATTTGATGGCTAATTTTATTTTTAAAGTAATTTTGACTTTGAAGAATAAATTTCTTATGACGAAAAAAAATTGGTACTATTCAGTACAATCATTTTTTAATCAAGTTTGTAGAAAATGCATCTTCTCGTTTTTCACTTTTTGTTTTATAGTTTCTCCCAATTTATTTTCTTTTTATTGCTGTATTATCCTATCAAACTATTATTAATGTCAAAAAATAAAGATTAAAATTCCTTGTGATAGAAAATCCGTCTTTACGTAGGTCTATTTTAGTTTCATTTGTTCCTTTTTCTCTTTTTTGATGAATTATTTAATGAACTATGCTTAAACAAGCATGATTTAAAGCATTAGCTCATTGCAATAGGAAGTTTGTCTTCTTGTTTTGTTTTCTAAGGTATGTTCTTTTTTATTTTTGACAAGTTATTTTAATTTATTTCCTTATTGATGCATTATTTACAGAATTTTTGTTTTTAAAAAAAGGTCAAAATTTAAAGAACAAACCCCTTTAGATTCAAAGTCCTTATTCAGGTATTTTCCTTTTAATATGTATTTATTGTTTAAACTACTCTTTTAATTTTTTATTTAATGAATTATTTACTGAAGCAGTTTTCCAAGATTAAATCCCTTTCCAATTTTCGCTTTCTTATTGTATTTTTTTTTGTTTCTTTTAATTCATTGCTTCTACATGCTATAATATTTGTATGTAGAAAGGTAGTAAAGTAAGGCCCGATCCCTTGTCCGAATTGATGCCCATCTTGGCCATAATTCTAGATGCCAACGAAATTAGCAACTTTCTTTTTCAACCAGAAGTGCGGATGAATTATCTGTTTGGTGATTTTACATTAGTGACTTCATAATTTAGTCAGGTAAATTCAGTAAGTTTATTTGATAAATATCCTGAAAATATAATTCTCAGCAAAAAGAAAATTCTAAATTTACTATTTGACACAAAACTAAAATTTAGGACAGAAATCTGATTGATCTTCTAAAACACGAAAGTTTCGTTTGCCCAGATATTTTTGCGAACCCGATATACTACTATCTGGAACCGAGAATGAAAATTTGAAGCCAAGATTTTCATTAAAAAAAAGACGGGTTACCCATAACGATAAATAACTGTTCAAATAGGGGTAAATCCTTTTATCAGAAAGTTAAAACAAACAATAAAAAATATACTGGATATTTCGAGTACATGTGCAGTGATTCGTCACCAGCAGAAATACTCTTTTTTATCACTGTCTAAGGTTTATCCCTATTCCAACTGTTATTTTTCGTCATAGAAAAGCAGTGGTATTACCTAAGCTACTCAGAAATACCAAAACATTGCCGATTCCAAAGATCTTGTTCCCAGATTGCCCAAATCAGACCCGAGATTACAGGTTTTGACACCGAGCATTCAAAAAAAAGTTGTATAGGATAAACAAACAAAATGAAATTGCAAGAACATAGCCGAGATTCTGGTAAACCCCTTTCTTGATTAATTACAAAAACGTTTTCCAAAAAATAAGTTTTTCATTGAAAAGTAAAGAACTCCATTAAACAAAAATGAGCAAAAATAAAATCAAATAATCTACGAAGCGTGAAACTACCACAAATCAGCATCGATAAATAAATGAAAACCAAAACGAACATAAATTAAAAAAAATAACCAAGTCAAACTCAAAACGAGCAGAAATTAACATAGGTTGGGCTCAAAACCCCTATGCCTTCCCAAGGCCAGAACAAAATTTGCACTTTCCTGAAAAAAATATAAATGTTTTTACTTTTATAACTTTAATAAATCAAATAATATTAACATTTTGATTACTCAATATGCAGAAATTAACATAAGTTGGGCTCAAAACCCCTATGCCTTCCCTAGCCCAGAACAAAATTTGCACTTTCCTGAAAAAAATATAAATGTTTTACTTTTATAACTTTAATAAATCAAATAATATTAACATTTTGATTACTAAATATCAGTATATGTATATTAAACTGACAATGCACATTTATTTGTATTTTTTTTGTAAAGTGCTAATTTTGTTCTAGCCTTGGGAAGGCATAGGGGCTTTGAGCCCAACTTATGTTGATTTGTGTTCGTTTTGAGTTTGACTCGGTTATTTATTGTCATTTCTGCTCGTTTTGTGTTTCATTTATTTATCGATGCTGATTTGTGGTAGTTTCACACTTGGTAGATTATTTTATTTAATTTTTGCTCATTTTTGTTTAATGGAGTTCTTCACTTTTCTTTGAAAAACTTATTTTGTGGAAAAAGTTTTTGTAATTAATTTCTGTTCGTTTTATATTGACATAGCGTTTTCAGGGAAAAAGAAAATAATACTTTAAACCTTTACTTTTTTTAAGACTTTATAGTTTGACCTGCTATTTGTATGCTGGAGGAAAATTTTCCAGCAATTTTTAACAACACACACCCTTTTATAAATCTGGACACAAATAGTACTGTTTAATTTAGTTTCATATCTCTTCTAGTTGACCTGAAATGGAAAACTTGATAACATTAGCAATAACATCTGTTTAATTTGTGTGATAGCTTGGCTACACTTAAGCTATTTTTATTTGGTTAAACTTTAAGAGCGGAAGTAGACCATAAAGTTTGAACATAATACCTTCAGGCGTTCTTGGGATACTGCTGAGATGCCTTATTGAGAATTAGCATTAACACAGTGCATTTTGATTTAATCTTAAGGCAACATTTTTTTTTAAAACATAATGGGCATAGGGTTGGGGGGGGGGGGGAGGGGGACTAGTTGCCCTCCAATCACTTTCGACTATCAAACAGGGCATCAGCCCTTTCGATTTTTAGTCGAATGAGCCCTTTTCAAATTTACCACGAAAACTCCTTCGATACGAAGTGCCCTGGTCTAAACAACAGCAAAAAAAAAAAAAAAAAAAATTATACCCAGATCGAACTTTACTATAAAAATGTCAAGCCTTCCAACCAATTTCGATTACTAAAAAGGGTACTAGGCCTTTCGATTTCCAATCCAATGAGCCCATATTGAAACGACAACGCTTTCTATAAACACCTTATATGCCCCAAGGGCATAAATTACAGCCCCTACCCTAAGGGCTGTTAGGATGGTTGTCATCCTCTAAGACCTAATTTCCAGAACTTTCAACTACGTTAAACGAAATGGCTATCTCAAAATTTTGATTGGATGCGTTTGGAGAAATGGTGAGCGTGAGAGGGGTGTTAGTCACTCTCCAATTACTTTCAACTATTAAAAATGACACTAGCCCTTTCAATTTCCAATCAAATGAGAACTTTTGAAGTTCTACGACAACACTTTCAATAGAAACCTTATATGCCCCCAGGGCATAACTTACAAACCGTGCCCTGAGGGGGGGTGTCATTCTCAAAGACCAAATTTCAATTTGGTAATTTTGATTGGATGTGTTTGGAGGAATGGTGGGCGTGAGAAGAGGGTTAATTACCCTCCAATCACTTTCAACTATTAAAAAAGGCACCAGCCCTCTCAATTTCCAATTGAATGAGCCCCTTTGGAAGTTTTACGACAACTCTATCTATAAAAAACCTTATATGCCCCCAGGGTATAAATTACAACCTTTGCCCTGGGGGCTCTGGGGGGTTTGTCATCCTCAAATACATTCCAGAACTTTCAACATTCAATTTCCAGAACTTTCAACTAGGTTGAACAAAATGAATATCTCTAAACTTTGAATGTATTTTTTTGGGGAAATGGTGGGCGTGAGAGGGGGGTTAATTAGTCTCCAATCACTTTCAACTATTAAAAGGGAATTGCCCTTTCAATTTCCAATTGAATGAGCCCTTTTGAAGTTTCCACGACAATGCTTTCAATAAAAATCTTATATGCCCCCAGGGCATAACTTATAACCCTTGCCCTGAGGGTTGTGAGGGGGAAGGGTTGTCATTCTTAAGGACCTAATTTCCAAAACTTTCAACTACATTGAATAAAATGGCTATCTAGAAATTTTGATTGAACATGTTTGGGGAAAAGGTGGGCGTGAGAGGGGGGTTATTTACCCTCAAACCACTTTCGAGTATTAAAAAGAGCACTAGCCGTTTGAATTTCCAATCGAGTGAGCTCTTTTTAAAGTTTTTAAGGAAAACCTTTCAATAAAAACCTTATGTGGCCCAAAGGTATAACTTTTAACCCTTGCCCTGAAGACTGTGGGGGGAGTGTCCTGTTCAAAGGTATAATTTTCTGAGATTGAAACTGCGTGGAACAAAATGGCTATCTCAAAATTTTGATTGGATGTGTTTGGGGAAATTGTGTTCGGGCCGAGAAGGGGTGTTAGTTGCCTTCTAATCACTTTCGACTATTAAAAAGGGCACTAGCCATTTCATTTTCCAATCGAATGAGCCCTTTTTGAAGTTTCTATGACAACGCGTTCTATAAAAACCTTATATGCCCCCAGGGCATAACTTACAACCCTTGCCCTGATGGCTGTGGGGGTGGGGGGTTGTCATCTTCAAAGACCTCATTTCCAGAACTTAAAACTACGTTGAATAAAATGGGTATCTCAAAATTTTGATTGGGTGTGTTGGGAAAAGGTGGGCATGAGAGGGGGGTTAGTTACCCTCCAATCAGTTCCGACTATTAAAAATATCACTTGCCCTTTGAATTTCAAATCGAATGAGCCTTTTTTTTAGTTTCTACGACAACGCCTTCTATAAAAACCTTATATGCAACCAGGGCATAACTTACAACCCTTGTCCTGAGGGCTGTGGGGGAGTTACCTACTCAAAAACATAATTTACAGATCTGGAAATAAACTAAGTTGATCAAAATGCCCATCTCAAAAGTTTGATTTAACGTCTTTGAGGAACTTGTGGGCCTGGAATGGGTTTTAGATGCCTTCAAATCACTTTTAACTATTAAAAAAGGGACTAGCCACTCCAGTTTCTAATTGAATGAACCCTTTTCTAAGTTTCTACGACAACCTCTTCGATACGAAGTGCCCTGCTCTAAAGGAAAGTAAATAATAAATAATATATTGTGCCAACATCGTTCTTATATGCCCCGGGGGCGTAGCTTAAAGCCCTTGCATTGCGGGTTGTGGGGGAGTGTCCTCCTCAAAAACATATTTTCTATCTGGAAATCAACTGCACTGAACAAAATAGCTATCTGAAAATTTTGATGGGATGTGCTTGGGGGATATGATGGGCATGGGGGGGGGGCTAGTTGCCCCCCAATCACTTTCGATTATTAAAAAGGGCACTAGCCACTCAGATTTCCAATCGAATGAGCCCTTTTCGAAGTTTCTACGACAACTCCTTTGATACGAACTGCCCTGGTATGGAAAAATAAAATAAATAAATAATATATTGTGCCAACATCGTTCTTTACTTGGGCAGTGCAATTGCGCTTCCTATGAAAACAGGGATCAAAACATGGGAAAAACACATTTTAGACCAGGAAAAAAAGGGAAAAACAGGAAAAAACACATTTTAGATCTCAGTCTGTTGATTCTTCAGTGAGGAATGAGGGGTATCTGACGAATTTAATGCAAGGGTTACCCAATAAATGGCACTGTCAAGCCTATAAAGATTTGAATCCTGTCTGAGCCTAATACGATGATTATGGTTATGAAATAAAGAAGATTCCACTGTTTGAATTCCTAGACTCTTCTATTAAAAGATTATTTGTCAAAAAAGCGCAATATACCTAAATCACACTTAATTTTTTAAAAAAAAGGTGTTTCTTGTAATACAGCATTACAATATTTTTCATTTTAAATTCAGTCGGTATCAGAAGTAAGTGAAACAGTTTTAGGGATTAATTCTTACATTAGCTAATTTGTATTTGAATAATTTGTATTTATAATATGTATTTGAAGAACATTTCAATAATTTAAAAGCATTATTTGTATTTGAACAACGTAATCTACTTCATGTGTTAAAGTATGTTTAATTAACAGAGCTGACAAACAAATGAATGTCATGACCAGGGCCGTATCTGGGATTTTTTTAGGGGGGGGGGGTCAAAAGTTTATGTCAGTGTTTTCTGCCTTTCTCAAGAAATTGGGCTCTTTCACTTGAAGTTTTTGCTTGTTACTTCTAAATAATTGAGAAGTATCAAAATTATGTTCAGAATCAATTGACTTGCGAAGTCCTCGTTCTTAGATTCTGTTAGATTATCTTGGGGACTATGTTAAGGAATGGTGATCTAAGGGGCTTGGAGCACCTTTTTGATATCTCTGATACAGTTTTTCTTGTTACTATTACGCAAAACCTTGGCTTAAAAAATCCTTTATTGGAAAAGAAAGAATTGATTCAGATATCCTTCACTTATATTAGAGTATTATAGTTAGTTGTATACTGAATCCCTTTTCTATCCACTCCTAGCTACTTCTTATCAGAAGCAAATGTATTTTTGTCTTAATAAAAATAACCCCAAATTTTTTTGTGACTCTAAATACATTTTTTTACTTTTATTGAATTCTTTTGGCTAGTATGACAACTTTTGTGCTAATATATACTTAACTCGAGGGGAAAAGTCAGGGGTAGTTTAAGAAAAAAACTTCTCCTTGTACAACCTTAATGCAAATTATAAAACATAATTAAACAAGATACACCTCACAATTTTTTGCATTTATTGGCCTTTATAACGACGATTATTTCCAGTGATAATTGCATAATTTACCTGATAATTTTCATCCATCTCTGAAATAACCCGTCGAGAAAACATCCACAACATAAAAATTAATAGCCATTTTCTGCAGGGGAGTCCCTCCACTGTTTCTTTCAGCATATCCTCTACGTAGCAGGAAGTCAAGGTTTATCCTTTCCTACAAAAGAAAAGAGGAAGTCTTTAAATCATATTAATAGCAAGGGTAAAAGAAATTTGAGACCTTATATTAAAAGACAATTTCCTATAGCTCTTTTCAAGCTAATAGCTCTTTGTAGTAAAGAGTCCACATTTTTCATAGATGAAAAATGCTTTCTTAATTATAGTTGTATAGGCTTAGAGCCTTTGTGAAGTGTGACATGATATACTGATTATTATAGCTTTCTTTTCTAAGAAGAGATTGAAAGATATATTTTCTACTGGACAAACATTTTTACTTTTTTCATTTTTTTTAACTACATAACGTAATTAAAACAATGATAAAAAGAGTAACTACTTAATTAAAATTAAAATATAGGTTTCCAACCAAAGATAAAAAGTGAAAATAATAGACTAAACAATAGAGAGAGAAAATAATTCATAAATAGGAAGTGAAGCCTAAAAGAGACAGAAATAACCATAAGTGAAACAAGCAATCAAAAGAGTTACAAAATATGTAAGAAATAAAATACCTTAGTCTCTTATTAGCATAGTGTTTAAATAACAAATGGCAGAATTTATAATTTATTGTAAAAATTGCCTTTTCTCCTTCAATCTTCCACACCACCTAAAAGTTTTAACCACATCCCCCAAACCCTTCCCGAAACATTGCGGATATGGCATTTAATAATGTCAATGTGTATAGTGTCTTTGAGTTTAGTTTTATCCTCCATCCCAAGTTATAACTTGCCACATGCCCACCTCTTTAACCCTACCTGAAAGTTCCAAATTTATATGTCAACCGTTCCTGAGATATTGCGGATAAGGCATTTTGAAAACCTGACAACATGTAGCATCTTTTGATTTACCTAGCTACGTAACTAAGTGTAGATTATAAGGCCCATAGGATTTTATAGTGGAAAACCTTTAGACTGATCAGATACAAGAATTAGTTGGCACTTTCCTCCTTCCCCAACATAAAATTAGAAGCCTTCTTGACACGCCCTCCCTCTTCCTTTCCTCGATAGTAGCAAAAGTTTCAACCTTATCTTCAAAGCCGTTCCCAAGATTCTGCAGGTATGGTATTTCGATAACCTTGTGGTATTGGGGAACACACATATAGGGTCTTATGATCTACCTCCCTGTCCTCCTTGAGTCAAAGTTGGAGATCAAACTGACCCTTCCTTCCTCAAGCACTCCTTAAAATTTTCTACTTCATCGCTTAAGTTATTGCAAAGATAGTGTAGATAATTTGAAAACCCAGGTACACATAAGGTCTTCTTATTAACTCAGATATGTATGGTGTTTTCGGGGTATACATTTTGAAAACTTTCTGAGTATTTTGCCTTGCTGACGACCCCTAAGAGATCCTAGCTGATCGGATAACCAAGGCCAAAGATGGCCAACTTTTCTGCGAAAACCCAACTGTGAACAAAGGATTGTTTACACAATTAAGGGCCGTTGCCTCCTGGGGCAGTGGGAGTGGTGTCAGCCCCAGAAACATATCTTCTGACATTTCTGAGCAAAATCACAATCTTAAAATCCTCATAGGAAGGGGCTATGACGTTGGTTGGCTTCCAATTACTTCCAACCTTTAAAAGCCACCAACACCTCTAATTTTCAATCCAATGAGCCCCCTCCCAAGATTGTGCCATCAAGTTTTTGGGTCCCTAAGTAGCCAGGAATTTATTCAGGCTATTATTACTAGACTCCAATTTTGAATAAAATATATATATTTTTTTTTTTTGCATTACGGGCCCTCTTAGTCCCTGGACTTCAGAATAACTGTTAAAAGCAGATTGGAAAAAAAGTTCTTGGACCTTTTCCTAACCCCTTTCATGGGTTGAAGAGGCAGTAACGCAGGCCATTTTTTTCATTAGGCTCCTGTGACCCACTAGCCCCTTACATCTGCCAAGACAAAATATTTGATCCCTTTGACCCGGAAAACGATCCTTAAAAGTTGCAAGCCAATTGCACACCCAGCATTCATCTATCCTCTATAAAATGTAGGCTACATGTAAACAAATGGCAGCTTTATTGTTTACAGCCCTTTACCCAGGGGCTATGAAGGTCAAGCCATCCCAAAAGGCAAATTTATTTGATCTTTTGACTATTTTGAACAAAATTAACAACTCAAAACTTTGATCTGATTCTTTGAGAGTTTCGGAGGGCCAGGTAACAAAAACATGTGGGGGGGGGGGGGGGTTGAATACTCCTTAAACCTTCTCGCCTCTTAAAACATGCAACTAGAACTTTCAGTATTCAATTAATTAAGCCCCCACTGAAGTGGCCGCACAAAAAAATAGGTAAGAAACTCAATAAATATGGCATATTGCAGGCATATGGCTCTTTACTTCCTTGTATGTTTTAACTTCTTAGTCCGTTTTCGGCTCCTAAAAGCTAATTATTATTACGAAATGTTTGGGGATTTTTTGTTGTATTTTTCACCATTATGAATAAAAGTTTTACCCACTTTCTATGTAATTCGTTGAATGTTTTTGAGTTATGAAGTTTAAAGTTGAATTATGTCACTTATAATTTGTTCATTTTTCTAGGAAGCCCTTACAATATTTTTTATTTTAGAAATTCTTTTTTTCTTCAAAGAATTTCAATTACTATAAAAGTATGCTTATGATTTACAGAAAGAGCACCTGTTACGCAATGGATGCATTTGAAAATCAACAAATCATAAATGCTTCCTCATAGATCTTCCGAAAAAAATCAATCCCATTAAAGGTATCCGACGGAGGACTCCTATCTATTAACGATTTTACGCCTCGCTAACTTCTATCGTAATGTCTGAACTAGAGAGTTGCCAAGATTTAGCAAAGCAAATCAATAGTGATTCTGTAGTCAATGTCGAACGCCAGAACAACCCTTTTCAAGAATGATGTACACCCCCTATGGGAGGTGTTAAAAAGCCTTTCCTAATACTCTCGCTCTTATGCCGTGAAATAGTAATGACGCAAATGTAAAAACGAAAAGAAAGAACAGCGGCTTTTTTCAGAAGCAATAACTTCCCTGCTGGAAACGATATTAAGGTCAATAAGAATTATGAAACTAATTTTGACACTCTTTTGGGGATACAACTTCCTAGTCAATGTGCTAGCTAAAGGTCATATCCAACAATTTTTCAAAATATATTTTTAATGGCAGTACTAACACTAAGCGTGGAATTATTAAAAAAAATTCCTTTTTTATGTTTACCCACGCCGTGAAGCAGATTTATAAAATATGGAAAACCTTGTTCTAAGCCAGCAATGGCTTCTCAAAATATGACTAACTTCCCTCCTTGAACATGTCTGAAGTAAATAAAAGCATTGAATAAAATTCTTTTAAATTTTTTCATTTTTATAACCTTAAGAAACCAAAAATTAATTAAAATTTTAAGAAATAAATCTTAGCATATGTTTATTAAGCTGAAAATGCATATTTTTTTTTCAGTAAATTTATTTGAATTATTTTCAATAAAGTACAAATTATATTCTGGCTGTTAGAAAGCATGGGGTTTAGAACCCTACTCATATTAATTTCTGCTCGTTTCGAGTTTGACTCAGTTATTTATTTTAATTTATGTTAGTTTTGGGTTTCATTTATTTATTAATACTGATTTGTGGTAGTTGTGTGCTTGGTAGGTTATTTGATTCTATTTTTGTTCATTTTTGGTTTAATGGAATTCTTTACTTTTTTTGGAACACTTCTTTTGTGGAAAAGGTTTTTTTAATTAATTGTTATCAAGGCCGTATCTAAATTTATAGAATGCGTCACCAGTGTGGCGGCTAAAGGCCAGAACTAGAATTTCGTCAACTAGTATTTTTTTGAACAGTTCTATACATCTAAACAGTTATCAAACAGTTCTTTGCAACGAACTGTAAGTAAGGAGCGACCCGGCTCAATAGTAACCGAAACTCTAAAAACAGAATTTATATACCAATAGATACATAAAAAAAATTGGAATTTTACGCTGATTCCAAATATATCAGTTTCATCAAGTTTAGTTCTACTCATCAAAAGTTAAGCGCCTGAGAAAATTTGCCTCATTTTCGAAAAAAGGGGGAAACACAACCTAAGGGTCATAGAACCTTAATGAAAATCACACCATCAGATTCAGCGTATCAGAGAACCCTAATGAAGAGGTTTCAAGCTCCTATCTGCAAAAATCAGGAATTTTGTATTTTTTGCCAGAAGAAAGATCACGAATGCGTGTTTATTTGTTTTTTTTTCCAGGGGTGATCGTACCGAACAAGTGGTCCTAAAATATCGCGAAAGGGCTCATTCAAACGGAAATTAAAAGTTCTAGCGCCACTTTTAACTGACCAAAAAATGGAGGGCAACTAGTACCCCTCCCACGCTCATTTTTTCAGACAGTCACCTGATCAAAATTTTGAGATAGCCATTATGTTCAGCATGGTTGAAAAATACATTGACTATGTCTTTGGGGATGACTTAATCCCCCACAGTCCCCGGGGGAAGGACTGCAAGTTATGAACTTTTCCCAATGTTTACATATAGTATTGGTTATTGGGAAGCATACAGACGTTTTCAGGGGGCTTTTTGTGGGTAGTGGGGGGGGGGTCGGGGGTTAAGTGAGAGGATCTTTTCACGGAGGAAGTTTTTATGGAGGAAGGGACATTGTATGAAGGAGGTACCGGATTTCCCTGCATTATTTTAAAAAACGATCAGAAATAAAATAAAAAAACAACAAGTTTTGTCAGCTGAAAGTAAGGAGCAACATCAAAACTAAAAGCGAACAGAATTTATTACGTATATGATTGGGTTGGCCCCATAGTCAATACCTCCCTCTTTACGCTGAATTTTTTTAGTACTTTCATAAGAGCTATTTATACTTATTAACGGCCTTTGTGATTAAGGGGTCATTTTTAAAGAATTGGAACAAAATTTGAATTTTAGCCTAAAGAGCGAGCTATGGACTAGGGGGTGAACCCTCTGATATACGTATTAAAAATATATGAATAAAGAAGTTAGTTACGGAAGTGAATTCGTAAGTTACGCATATTTATTACTAATAAAAACGTTCGTAAATAAAATTAAAAAACTTTCGAGAAAGCTATTTAACCAAAAAAAATAAAATTAATATGCAAATTTTGTTTTAATTATTCATGTATGGTGAGCCAAAATCAAAACCTGTATTAGTTCAAAAACGTTCAGAAATTAAATAAAAAAAGGAGCAACATTAAAATTTAAAACGAACAGAAATTATTCCGTATATGAAGGGGCTGTCCCCTTTTCAACACCTCGCTCTTTACGCTAATGTTTGACTGTTTGTCACAACTCTATTTTTCGAAACAATAAAAACTTTAGCGTAAAGAGCGAGGCGTTGAGGAGGCGACAGCCCCTTTCATATACGGAATAATTTCTGTTCGTTTTAAATTTTAATGTTGCACCTTATTTTCAGTTAAAAAACTTATTAGGCCACACAGTATAATTTATTAGACCATACTGTTTTTTCATTTACAGAATTTAAGAGACAAAAAGTAGGTATAATTTAAATAAGACAGTGGAACAGAAAACAACAACAAAATTTAAATAATAAAAATTTGAATATTTCGGATTATCAATATGAGATTTTTGTTAACTTTTTTTTGTTTTTTGTGCTTTAGTTGTTTTGTATTTTAATTATGTTGTGTTTAATTTGATTTAACTTTAGTTTATTTGTTTCTCGTCGCTAAAGGATCCCGGACTTGGTGTCGAAATATACATATTCATATTATTAAGTTTTTTTTACCGTTCTATTTAAATTATACCTATAGTGGTTGTAAACCACTGTATCATATGCAGCGCAATAACGCTGCCCACCATTTCATAATATTAGAAAGTGATCGGAGGGCAATTAACCCCCCTCTCCCGCTACTTTTTCCCCAGACACATACAATCAAAATTTTTAGATAACCATTTTGTTCAATGTAGTTTTGATAATTAGGTCTTTAAGGATCCTCCCCACAGCCCTCAGGGCAAGGGTTGTAAGTTATGCCGGGGGGCATATAAGATTTTTATTGAAAGCTTTGTCGTAGAAACTTCAAAAAAGACTCATTCGATTGGAAATTCAAAGAGCCAGTGCCCTTTTTAATAGTCGAAAGTAAATGGAGGGCAACTAACCCCCCTCTCTCGCCCACCTTTTCCCCAGACACATCCAATCAAAATTTTGAGATAGCCATTTTGTTCAACGTAGTTGAAAGTTCTGAAAATCAGGTCTCTGAGGATGACACCCCCCTCCCTCACAGCCCTCAGGGCAAGGGTTATAGGCTATGCTCTGGGGGCATATAAGGTTTTCATAGAAAGCGCTGTCATAGAAAGCGCTTCAAAAGGGGCTTATGAAACTGGAAATTGAAATAGAGAGTGCCCTTTTCAATTGTCGAAAGTGATTGGTAGGCAACTAATACCCCTTCCACGCCCACCATTTATCCAAACACAAAATTTTGAGATAGCCATTTTGTTCAATGTAGTTGATAATTCTGTAAATTAGGTCTTTGAGGAAGATAACCCCCTCAGAGCCCTCAGGGCAAGGGTTATAAGTTATACCCTGGGAGAATATATGGTTTTTAAAGAAAGCTTTGTCGTAAAACTTTGAAAAATGGCGCATTCAATTGGAAAGTCAAAGGGCTAGTGCCCTTTTTAATAGTCAAAAGGTATTGGAGGGTAACTAACACCCTTCTCCTTCCACCTTTTCCTGAGGCACATACAATCAAAATCTTTACATAGCCATTTTGTTCAACGTAGTTGAAAGTTTTGAAAATTAGGTCTTTAAGGATGACATCCCCTCCCCACAACCCTCAGGGCAAGGGTTGTAAGTTATACTATGGGGGCATATAAGTTTTATAGAAAGTCTTGTCGTAGAAACATGAAAAGGGGCTCATTCCATTGGAAATTGAGTTGGCTAAAGGCCTTTTCAAGAGTAGAAAGTAATTGGAGGGCAACTAACCCCCCTCTCACGCCCACCATTTTCCCAAACACATACAATCAAAATTTTGAGATAGCCATTTTTTGCAACTTAGTTGACAGTTCTGGAAAATATGTCCTTGAGGATGACAACCCCCTCCCCCAAAGCCTTCAAGGCAAGGGTTGTAAGTTATGCCATGGGGGTTTATGAGGTTTTTTGTAGAAAGCGTTGTCGTAAAACTTCAAAAAGAGCTCAGTCGATTGAAAATTGAAAGGGCTAGTGCCCTTTTTATTAGTCAAAAGTGAATGCAGAGCAGCTAACCCCCCTCTCACGCCCACCAATTCCCCAAATACATTCAATAAAAATTTTGAGAAAGCCTTTTTTTGCAACGTAGTTCAAAGTTCTGGAAATTATGATTTTGAGGATGACAAACCCCCCGAACCCCTCAGGGTAAGGGCTGTAAGTTATGCCCTTGGTGCATATAAGGTTTTTACAAAAGACTTGTTCGTAGAGACTTCAAAAAGGGCTCATTCGATTGGAAATTGAAAGGGCTAGCGTCCTTTTTAATAGTCGACAGTGGTTGGAAGTCAACTTGCCCCACTCTCAAGCTCACCATCCCAAAACACATCCAATCAAAATTTTAGAGATAGCCATTTTGTTCAACGTAGATGAAAGTTCTGAAAATTAGTTCTTTGAAGATGAATCTCCCCCCAGACCCCTCAGGGCAATGGTTGCAAGTTATGCCCTGGGGGCATATAAGGTTTTTTTATAGAAAATGTTTTCGTAGAAACTAGAAAAAAGGATCATTCAATTGAAAATTGAAAGGGCTAGTGCCGTTTTTAATAGGCTAGTCAAAACTGATTAGAGGGCAACTAACGTCCCTCTCACGCCCACCTTTTCCCCAAACGCATCCAATTAAATGTTTGAGATAGCCATTTTTTTCAACGTAGTTGAAAGTTCTGGATATTATGTCTTTGAGGATGATCATCCCCCCATCCCTCATGACAAGGGATGTAAGTTATGCCCTGGAGGCATATACGGTTTTTATAGAGCGTTGTTATAGAAAATTTTAAAACTTCGAAGGGCTAGTGGCCTTTTTAATAGTCAAAAGTTGTTGGAGGAAAACTAACACCCCTCCCACGCCCTTCCCCAAAAACATCCAATAAAAATTTTGAGATAGCCATTTTGTTCAACATAGTTGAAAAGTCCGGAAATTATGTCTTTGAGGATGAGACTTTCCCCACAGCACTAAGCGCGAGGGTTGTAAGTTACGCCCTGGGGGGATACAAAGTTTTAAAGAAAGCGCTGTTGTAAAAACTTTAAAAGGGCTCTATCAATTGGAAATTGAAAGCGCTAGTGCCCTATTTAATAGTCGAAAGTGATGGGAGGGCAACTATTGCTTCTCTCAAGCCCACCATTTCCACAAGCGTATCCAATCAAAATCGTGATATTTAAATTTTGTTCAGTACTGCGGAATGTTCTAGTAATAAGATGTTGGCAAGCATTGACACAAGATAATCAAAAAGGACTAATATAGTTAGAACCTGAGAAGGTTACTGTCCCTATTCCCAGTCAATAGTAATCGGAGGGCGAATGCTCCCTGTCATACCCACCATTTCCCCAAACACTTCCGATTAACATTTTGATATAACAATTTTGTTGAACGTAGTTCTCATGACAAGGGTCATGAGTTATGCCCTTGAGGCATATAACGTTTTTATGGAAATTTTTGTCGTAGAAGCTTCAAAAATGGCTCATTCTATTGGAAATTGAGAGGACTAGTGCCTTTTTTATTAGTCGAATGTGATCAGAGGGCAAGTGTCTCCCTCCACGCCTATCATTTCCCCAAACACTACCAATAAAAATTTTGATATTTTGTTAAGCCTATCAGAAAGGTCTGGAAATTATGTCTTAGAGGATAACAAATCCCCCCAGCCATCAGGACAAGGGTCGTAAGTTTTGCCCTAGGGACATATAGGCTTTTTATAGAGAGTGTGTTTATATAAAATTCAAAGGAAGCTCATTGGATTGGTAATCAGACGCTCTAGTGCTCTTTTTAAGAGTCAAAGTTATCAGAGGGCAGCTACCCTCTCACTCCTACACACACATGTTTTCCCGAAATGTGTCTAATAGATATTTTGAGATAGCCAATCTATTCAAAATAGTTTAAATATCATATAACAAAGCTTTTGGGGTTGAAACAAACCCAGAGATAAGGGGAAAGGGTTGTAAGTTATGCCCAGGGGGTATTAAAGCTTTTAATGGAAGGGATGGTTGTTCAACTTCAGAAGAGGCTCAATCTTCCTCCCTGAAAAAGACTATGTCAATATAAATAAAAAAAAAATTTGCACAAAATAAGTTTTTTTTAAAAAAGTAAAGAACTCCATTAAACCAAAAATGATCAAAAATAGAATCGCATAATCTACCAAGCCGACAACTACCACAAATCAGTATCAATAAACAAATGAAACCCAAAACAAACAGAAATTAAAATAAGTCAAAACCAAAACGAGCAGAAATTAACCTGAGTATGGTTCTAAATCTTATGCTTTCTAAAAGCCAGAATATAATTTATGCTTTACTAAAATAAATTCTTTTAAATATTTCCACTTATGACTTTAAGAAAACAAAAATTAATCAAGATTTTAAGAAATAAATATCAGCATATGTATATTAAACTGACAGTGCACATTTTTTTCAGTAAATTTATTTGAATTTTTTTCAGTAAAGCACAAATTATATTCTGGCTTTTAGAAAGCATAGGGTTTAGAATCCTACTCAGATTAATAAAAAAATTTTTTTTTTACAAAATAAGTTTTTCAAAAAGTAAAGAACTCCATAAAACCAAAAATGGAATCAAATAATCTACCAAGCATACAATTACCACAAATCAGTATCAATAAATAAATGAAACCCGAAACAAATAGAAATTAAAATAAGTCAAACTCAAAATGAGCAAAAATTAATTACTGAGTCCAAACAACTATAAACATAAGCGACATCCGATTTTTTCACGGGTAGACGAGTCAGATTTCTCTTGAACGCGAAACTTGGCTTCAACCATAGTCTGTGTTGGCTTTAGGACTAATTACCGATTTTCATGTATGTATTGGAATAAATTAATTTAAAATTAGTTTCTTCAAAATTAGTGTTCCAACAATGAAGCCAAGTTTCGCGTTCAAGAGAGATCTGACTTGTCTACCCGTGAAAAGATCTAATGTCGCTTATTTTTATACGTTTTCTGGAGCATTCGCTCCTAGGTCCGGGTTTTTATAATGGATGAGATAGGGAAAGATCATACTTCTATTATATATACTGTGACTTCAACGTTGTAACACTAAATTTAAAAGAATATAATTTTAAATTAATTTGTTCCAACACATATATAAAAATTGCTAATTAGTAGAGCAATGTTATTATTAGATGTTTTTAGAAATTACAAGTAGGTTTCGAAGTCTCGAGTTGGTTTCAAAGGCATTTTGAGAAAGTTTATGCCAAAATACTTGTTCCAGGGTAATTGGACCGCTGATGGCAGATCAAATGAGAGGAGCTGTTTGTACGTGCCGATACATATATATATATATATATATATATATATATATATATATATATATATATATATATATATATATATATATATATATATATATATATATATATATATATATATATATATATATATATATATATATATATATTATATATATATATAATATATATATATATAATTTATTTTTATTTGATTTTATTTTTCCTCATTTTTTGTTTAATGGAGTTATTTGCTTTTCTTTGAAAAACTTATTTTGTGGAAAATTTTTTTTTAATTAATCTCTTCTAAAGACCAGAACATAATTTGCGAACAGAACAGAATGTAGTGTAGCTTCTGGAATTAGTTAATATAACAACAATATAGGCTGTATTTCTAAAATGTAATTCAGCAGATGGATAGAAATGAATCTTATCTAGTGAATGATGTAAAAAATCGTCTTTGCTTGATATGCTAAAACCATAAGAGATCAGAAAAATAAAAGACTAAAAATTGAACAGGGAGCATAAATATTAAATGAAGAATTTGAGAAACTGATAGTTGATACTTAGCCCTAAATTGCTTTATATTGATTTAGATCAAACTAATCAGATTAACGTCAAGACTAATTCGGAAGTGAAACCTAGTCTTAAATTGACTTGTAACTGAAATTCAATCTCTTTAAAGTTCATATTAAGCAAAAATTCTAATATTTTAGTTCCTTCTGGATTTATTTTACAAAAATTTACCATATTTTGTTGTCATATATATTTCAGAACGCAACATAATAGTCGGTAAGTATTATTGATAATTGTGTTCTGGAAAACAAGCCTCCTTTCACAGAAAAAGCACCAACGTTATCAAGTGAAGACTACACTATCACAAAACATCACACCCATCACAAAAACAAGAGAAAATAATGAGGAAGTCTTGGCTAAATCTATGTGAAGTGAGGATGCTGAGACTCTTTCAACATTTATTTTATCAAAAATTTTATTTTATTTTATCAAAATTTATTTATTTTATCAAAATTTATATATTAAAATTTATTATATAATTTCCTTCTGGATTTAAATTCTTGAAATAAAGAAAATCTTATTCAAGAATATTGCTTTGAATCGGGATACAGGTGAATATGGGCTGAACTCTATCTATGATAATTTATTAAAATCTGACGGAGTAAAGTTCAATTCACCCAATGTAGTTGACCTTTGTCCAAATGTTATATCATGGAACGCTAATGAACCGAATCCAAGAAGGTCAAAGAGAATAGCTTCCGCCTTTGCTTTGAAAAGAATTAGAGATTCAAACAATATGTAGTGTTATTTGATTTAGTATATAAACTTTTGTTTTAAATTGTTTTATTTTAGTTTTACCACTGATGACGCTCACTGTATATGTGACCGAAATATCTGGTATTTATGTGAATTTCTATCACTGTTATAAAAAACACTGTCTATTAAAAGGATTTTATCCCTATTTGAACTTTTATTTATCACTTTAGTTTGAAAATTCATTTTATCGATGAGATTTTTGAGGAATCTCGTTTTCTTTCATTTATTTTTTCTGTTTGTTTTACCTACCTAGCATTACCTAGCAAAGTCATAAAGTTGATTACAAAAATTACTCAAAATATTAGATGAGCATGTATACTGACTATTTATATGGATTGGAACTTGGAATGTTAAAACGTTAAAAATGTCTATCGTATCGACATTTTGACTGAAGAATTCAGACGATTCGAATTGGATTTAATAGGAGTTTCAGGAACTCATATCCCAGGGGTCGGAAGCATGAAACTATGTGATAAAGAATTTGTTTACTCAGGCAGAAAGGATGGGGTACATAGACAGGGAGTAGGGATCATGATGAATAAGGAAGCTGCAAAGTCTTGCTTAGGCTGGGAAGGTACTAATAATATAATACTAATTGCTCATTTTATGACTAAATTAATTTAAAAAACTTTTCCATAAAACAAGTTTTTCAAAGAAAAGTAAAGAACTCTATTAAACAAAAAATGAGCAAAAATAAAATCAAATAATCTACCAAGCGTGAAACTTCCACAAATCAGCATCGATAAATGAACGAAACCCAAAACGAACAGAAATTACAATAATTAACAGAGTCAAACTCAAAACAAGCAGAAATTAACATAAGTTGGGCACAAAACCCCTATGCCTTCCCAAGGCCAGAACAAAATTTGCACTTTACGGAAAAAATATAAATGTTATTACTTTTATAACTTTAGTAAATCAAATAATATTAACATTTTGATTACTAAATATCAGTATATGTATATTAAACTGACAATGCACATTCATTTGTATTTTTTCAGTAAGGTGCAAATTTTGTTCTGGCCTTGGGAATGCATAGAGGTTTTGGGCATAACTTAAAACCCATGCCCTGTGGGTTGTGGGGGAGTGTCCTCCTCTTTACTTAGTCCCCATTTCTTGTCTCGTTCTCGAGTGTCCCCGTTCTTTACTTAGGTAGCGTGATCTTGCTGCCTATGATTTATACAACAACTCTCTATATAAACCATATATGCCCCCAGGGCGTAACTTACAACACTTGCACTTTGGGTTCTGAGGGGGTTATTATCCTAAGAGACCTAATTTCCAGAACTACATTGAACAAAATGGATATCTCAAAATTTTGATTAGATGTGTTTTGGAAAATGGTGAGTGTGAGAGGGGCGTTAGTCGCTGTCCAATCACTTTTAACTATTAAAAAAGGCCCTATCCCTTTCAATTTCCAATTGAATGAACCCTTTTGAAGTTTCTACGACAAGGCTTTCAATAAAAATTTTATATGCCCCAGAGCATAACTTACAACCCCTGCACAAAGGGCTCTGAGGGGGTTATCATCCTAAAAGACCTAATTTCCAGAACTTTCAACTACGGGAACAAAATGCATATCTGAAAATTTTAATTCGATGTGTTTGGGAAAATGGTGGGCGTGAGAGGGGTGTTAGTGGCTATCCAATCACTTTCAACTATTAAAAAAGGCACTAGCCCTTTCAAGTTCCAATTGAATGAGCCCTTTGAAGTTTCTACGACAACGCTTTCGATAAAAACTTTATATGCCCCCAAGGCAAAACTTACCACCCCTGCCCTGAGGGCTGTGGGGCGAGGGGTTGTCATCCTTAAAGACCTAATTTCCAAAACTTTCAACTACGTTGAATAAAATGGCTATCTAAAAATTTTGATTGGATGCGTTTGGGGATAAGGTGGGGGTGAGAGGGGGGTTAGTTGCCCTCAAATCACTTTCTCCTATTAAAAAGGGTACTAGCAATTTGAATTTCAAATCGAATGAGCCCTTTTTCAAGTTTCTACGACAAAGATTTCAATAAAAACCTTATATGTCCCCTGGGCATAACTTATAATCATTGCCCTGAGGGTTGTGGGGGAGTGTCCTCCTATCAAATATATTTTCTATCTGGAAATCAACTACGCTGAACAAAATGTCTATCTCAAAATTTTTATTGGATGTGTTTGGGGGAATGATGCGCGTGAGGGGAGGGGGGCTAGTTGCCCTCCAATCACTTTCGACTGTTAAAAAGAGCACTAGCCCTTTGAACTTCCAATCGAATGAGCCTGTTTTGAAGTTTCTGCGACAACACCTTCTATAAAAACCTTATTTACCCCATGGGCATAACTAAGAACCCTTGCTCTGAGGGTTATGGTGGAGTGTCCTCCTCAAAAACATATTTTCTATCTGGAAATCAACTACGCTGAACAAAATGGCTATCACAAAATTTTGATTGGATATGTTTGGGGGAAATATGGGGGGGGGGGGTAGTTGCCCTCCAATCACTTTCGAATATTAAAAAGGGCACTAGAACTCTCAATTTCCAATCGAATGAGCCCCTATCGAAGTTTCTACCACGAACCCTTCCGTATGAGGTGCCCTGCTCAAAGGAAAAAATAATAAATAGTACATTGTGCCAACATCGTTCTTATATGCCCTCAGGGCATAACTTAAAACCCTTGCCCAGAGGGATGTGGGGGAGTGTCCTCTGAACAAAATGTCTATCTCAAAATTTTGATTGGATGTGTTTGGGGAATGATGGGCGGGGGGGGGGGGCTAGTTGCCCTCCAATCACTTTCGACTATTAAAAAGGGCACTAACCACTCCAATTTCCAATCGAATGAGCCCTTTTTTAAGTTTCTACGATAATGCTTTCTATAAGACCTTTTATGGCCCCAGGGCATAAAAAGGGCACTAGCCACTCCAATTTCCAATCGAATGAGCCCTTTTCAATAGTTTTTTACGACAACTCAAAAACATCATTTTCTATCAACTACGCTGAACAAAATGGCTATCTCAAAATTTTGATTGGATGTGTTTGGGGAAATGATGGGTGTGGGGGGGGGGCTTGTTGCCCTCCAATCACTTTCGACTATAAAAAGGGCACTAGCCCTTTGAACTTCCAATCGAATGAGCCTTTTTTGAAGTTTCTAAGACTGCGCCTTCTATAAAAACTTTATATGCCCCCAGGGCATAACTTACAACTCTTGCCCTGAGGGCTGTGGGGGAGTGTCCTCCTCAAATGATGGGCGTGGAGGGGGGGGGGGCTAGTTGCCCTCCAATGACTTTCGACTATTAAAAAGGCACTAGAACTCTCAATTTCTGATCGAATTAGCTCCTTTTGAAGTTTCTACGACGATGCCTTCCATATTAAGTGCCTTGCTCTAAAGGAAAAAAAAATAATAAATAGTACGTTGTGCCAACATCGCTCTTATATGTCCTCAGGGCACAACTTAAAACCCTTGCCCCGAGGGTTGTGGGGGAGTGTCCTCCTCAAAAGTATTTTCTAGTTGGAAATCAACTACGCTGAACAAAATGGCTATCTCAAAATTGTGATTGGATATGTCTGGGGGAATGATGGGCGTGGGAGGGCTAGTTGCCCTCCAATCACTTTCGACTATTAAAAACGGCACTATCCACTCCAATTTCCAATCAAATGAGCCATTTTCGAAGTTTTTTACGACAACTCAGAAAAATTTTTTCTATCAACTACGCTGAACAAAATGGCTATCTCAAAATTGTTATGCCCCCAGGGCATAACTTAAAACCCTTGCCTGAGGGTTGTGGGGGAGTGTCCTCCTCAAAAACATATTTTCTATCTGGAAATCAACTACGCTGAACAAAATGGCTATTTCAAAATTTTGTTTGGATGTGTTTGGGGAATGAGGGGCGGGGGGGGGGGGCTAGTTGCCCTCCAATCACTTCCTACTATTAGAAAGGGCACTAGCCATTTGAACTTCTAATCGAATGAGCCTTTTTTGAAGTTTCTACGACAACACCTTCTATAAGAACCTTATATGCCCCCAGGGCATAACTTAAAACCCGTGCCCTGAGGGTTGTGGGGGAGTATCCTCCTTAAAAACCTATTTTCTATCTGGAAATCAACTACGCTGAAAAAAATGGCTATATCAAAATTTTTTTTGGTTGTGTTTGGTTGAGGGGGGGGCGTGGGGGGGGGCGGCTAGTGGCTCTCCAATCATGTTTGAACGTTAGAAAGGGTACTAGAACTCTCAAAATTCCAATCGAATTAGCTCCTTTTGAAGTTTCTACTTCGACGCCTTCAATATTAAGTGCCCTGCTCTAAAGAAAAAAAAATAATAAATAATATATTGTGCCAACATCGCTCTTATATGTCCTCAGGGCATAACTTAAAACCCTTGCCCCGAGGGTTTTGGGGGAGTATTCTCCTCAAAAACATATTTTCTATCTGGAAATCGACTACTCTGAACAAAATGGTTATCTCAAAATTTTGATTGGATGTGTTTGGGGGAATGATGGGCGTGGGGGGGGGGGGCTAGTTGCCCTCCAATCACTTTCGACTATTAAATAGGGCACTATCCACTTCAATTTCCAATCGAATGAGCTCCTTTCAAAGTTTCTACGACATCTCCTTCGATACGAAGTGCACGGGTATGGAGGAAAAAAAATACATTGTGCCCACATCGTTTTTTACTTAAGCAGTCATACTAATGACTCAGATGAATTTTACGTACAGTTACAGGAACAAATAGACAGGATCCCAGGTAGAAATATGATGTTATTACTAGGAGATTTTAACGCCCAGGATGGTAGAAATAACGATAGATGGTGTCCTAGTCTACGTAAATTATGTGTAGGAAAAGAAAACAGTAATGGATACAGACTTTTGCAATTTTGTAGGTATATCAATCTAGTTATAACCAATACGGTGTTTGGTCATAAATGGCTCATAAGTTAACATGGTATTCAAGTGATGGTAAGACACAAATCTTGTTGATTATGCTATAGTAAACCGAAGACTGGCAGGATCAATACAAGATATTAAGGTATACAGGAGTGCCGTTATTGATGTTATTCATCTAGTAGTGTCAAGGGTTAATTTAAAGCTGAAATATCGGAAGGGTAACTACCTCCCGGGAAGCTATGATGTTGGTAGACTCCAGGATGAGAATTTGAGAGAAACTTTCCAGGAACAATTTTTAGGAAAATTTTAAATTTGATAATGTGGAAGATAGTTGGAATAATTTTAGAAAAATAATTTGTGAAGTTGCTGAAGGTGTCTTAGGGAAGAAAGCTAGAACTGCAGCTAAGAATATTAGTGAAAAAGCTTTATGTTTAATAGAAAGGAGAAAGGACTTGTACAGAAATTATCTGAGTGACAGATCATATGAAAACAAAAGGAATGTAATGAAAGTGGAGAAAGCATTAAAGTATGAACTAAGGACGTGTGAAGTGGAGGCCATGGATAAAATTGCCGAGGATCTGGAAGATGCAGCTAGACGGCATAATAGTAAAATATTTTACTGGCATGTTAACAAATTGAGAGGGAGTAGTCTATCCGGACTTGACCCAGTTAAAGATAGGAATGGGGCCGCAATTAGCGATAAGGAAAAAACTAAAGAGAGATGGGCCGAACATTTTCGAGAAATTGCTTAACCAGGATAGAGTTGCAGGAAAAGATATAGAGGAAAATGAAAAAGTTTTTGTTACCTTGGATGTGAAGGAAGATTTGTTTTGTGAGGAGGAATTACCAACAGTACTATAAGAATTAAAAAATAATAAGGCTCCAGGTGCTGATAGGGTGGTAAACTAGTTTCTTAAATATAGTGGCTCTGAGGTTAGAAATAAGTTACTGAAGATTATGAATATGATTTTTGAAAATAGAGAAGTACCTAACGATTTTAGGAAAACCTTAATTAAGCCACTTTATAAGAAAGTTGATAAAAGTGAGTGTGGTAATTATCGAGGCATTAGTCTGGTCTCTGTAGGTAGTAAATTACTTAGTAATATGATACTTCTTAGACTGAGAGATGCCATAGAAAAATTTTTAAAAGAAGAACAGTGCAGTTTTTGAAAAGGTAGAGGATGTGTCGACCAAATTTTCACTCTTAGGTTAATAATTGAGAAGTGCCTGAGTTTTCAAATACCTTTGGTCCTCAGTTTTATAGATTA
The DNA here is from genome assembly GCF_049724085.1 of Artemia sp. Qi Xiang Cuo. Classification (NCBI taxonomy): domain Eukaryota; kingdom Metazoa; phylum Arthropoda; class Branchiopoda; order Anostraca; family Artemiidae; genus Artemia; species Artemia sp. Qi Xiang Cuo. Next base: position 79,807,990 of record NC_142798.1, on the reverse strand, counting down.
TGAGCAAGCGTTCGATTCTGTTGATAGAAGAGCTTTAGTAAAGGTTTTATCCTTGTATGGTATACCAGGCAAATACATTAAAGTGATTAGTGCTATATACGAGAATAACACTGCTGTGGTTAAGGTAGGAAATGAGGTTAGCAGCTGTTTTTGTTTTAAATTAGGAGTTAAGCAGGGTTGTGTTCTATCCCCCTTTGTATGGATTATTTTGATGGAGTTTGTCTTAAGGACCACAGGAAAGGCAATGGGAGACCACGGAATCAAATGGGGAGGAAAAAGTCTGCTGGACTTTGATTATGCTGATGATTTAAGCATCCTAGATGGAAGTCTGAGCAAAATGAATGACGTTTTAGAAGTTTTGCGAGTTCAAGGTGCTAGAATATTTTTGAAAATTAATGTTAAGAAGACTAAGTCACTAAGGCTAGGAATACGTGAAGATGAAAAGGTGACGTTAGGTAATGAAAAGATTGATCAGGTGGGCAGCTTCACTTACCTTGGTAGTATTATTAGTAAAAATGGTGGGAGCAGTGAAGATGTTAAAAGTAGAATAGCCAAGGCTCAGGGGGTTTTTCACAGTTAAAAAAAGTTTGAAGAATAGGAAGATAAGTCTGAAAACCAAGATTAGAATATTAGAAGCTACAGTTATGACAGTGGTCAAATATGGCTCTGAGCCATGGACACTCCAAAATGCGGATGAAGATTTGCTAAGATGTTTTCCAGAAAAATTGCTTAAGGATTGTTCTGGGTACCCGGCTGAATGACCGTATTTCAAACAATAGGCTATACGAAAAATGCGGTTCAATACCTCTCTCTAGGGCTATAATGAAAGAAATGTTGAGGTGGCTAGGGCACATTCTGCGGATGAAGGATGACGGATTTCCTAAAATTGTCCTTTTCCGCCAACCGTCTAGGGCTAAACAGAAAGCAGGTCGTCCTCGTTTTGGGTGGGAGAAAGAAGAAAGATTTAAAGGATACGGGAACTTATGGGTGGGTGTAGAAAGGGAGGCTTTGAATAGATTGGGGTGGAGGAGAAGCGTGCGTAGCTGTGTTGGCCTCAGGCGGCTTGTGCTGCGGTGAGTTGTTAGTAATAGTAGTAGTAGTATTTATATTAGTTGAATGTCATTTTTCTCAGAGAAAAAATTCAGCGTTATCTACCGTTATCTAGCAAAGTCATGAAGTTAGTTATGAAAATATATAAAAACCCATTTTTATCAGAGAGAAAGTAAATATATTGAACTAAAAAAAAATAATCCAAAAAACAACCACCCATACGGCTTATGGGTTGCACGGCCTTCTCCAAACCATAGTTACAAAATCTTAATAATAAATTCTCAATTCAAAAAAAGAAAAAGCCCCACTAGAGATCTTGTTCTATTAAACAGTATTATATCATACTTTTTTATCACTAAAAGAAGAATGTATCATAAACACCCAAACAATGGCTCTTAAGCGACCTATAAGAAATTCGGCTTATCCCTCTCTTCAATAATGTCACAAGAAAGAGAATCTTATATAGAAGGAAGAACATGGCGAATGAGAATGCAGTCCTTGTAGACCTCCTTACCAGTTTTCTAGTTATTAACGAATCCCTTCTCTCATGATCATGCTGGTCTAAACATTCAGGTGAATTTTCATGTAACACAACAAACATAAAAGATTGTATTATTACCTCAGGAATGCCGGCCTGTTAAGTGGAACACAATTTTGTTTTAGGTAGTCACATGCTCTATATCGGCGTCTCTGCATCTACATCTGCATCGATATGCTCTACATCGACATTGCATGCTCTACATAACATTAGTTATACTGTGAATATGTGCTCCCAGCATGTTAAAATTCCTCTGACCATGTTTGTTGATTTCCGAAAGGCTTTTGACACAGTTGAATTTAAAATTTTATCTAAACATTTAGAAGGCCTTGGTGTGAGTATAAAACTATCACAAATCAGCATCAATAAATAAATGAAACCCAAAACGAACAAGAAATTACAATGAATAACCGAGTCAAACCTCAAAACGAGCAGAAATTAACAGGAGTAGGGATCAAAACCCTATTCCTTTCCAGGGCCAGAATATAATTTGTACTTAGCTGAAAATTTTTTTTAAAATATTTTCACTTTCCTAACTTTAATAAATCAGATATTATTAACATTTTAAGGAATAAGCATCAGCAATGTACATTAAACTAACAATGCAAATTCTTTTGTATTTTTCAGTAAAGTGCAAATTATGTTCTGTGTTCTGGCCTTGGGAGGGCATAGGGTTTTGAGCCCTACTCATGTAAATTTCCGTTCGTTTTAAGTTTGAATCGGTTATTTATTGTAATTTGTGTTCATTTTGGGTTTTATTTATTTATCGATACTGATTTGTGGTAGTTTTACGCTTGGTAGATTATTTGATTGTATTTTTTGCTTATTTTTGGTTTAATATTTTTGGTTTGGTTTAATAAATTATTTCTGGTTTTGGTTTAATTTTTGGTTTTACTTTTCTTTGTAAAACTTATTTTGTGGAAAGAGTTTTTTTTTTTAATTAAGCTCATAGATGAAACTAAACGCCAACTAGCATCACATTGTAAAATTTTAAAGTTAACTATCAGGATAAGTTAAATGGGGAGTACCCCAGTCACACAAATCATGTGTCTCAGGTGTCGCGTGCCAAGCCTGATGGAACTATGCCAAGCGTTTTGAGGAGCGTACCGAACGTGGCAGAACTGCGCGGCACAGATGACGTTCTGAGACGCAGACCAGGTGGCAATAAGTCAGTGCCCCCTTGCTGTAAATGTTAGTTGAGCATTTTCTTAATGTCTTTTTGATTTGTTTTACTTAACACTGGTCTTAAGATAGAATGACTACTATTTTATTTTATATTAATGCTCATATTTTAAAAACGATCACGTGTTCTGCATACTAACCTACCCAAAACTATTTTATAGCTAAAAAATAGTTGAACTTAAGATTATTATTCAGTTGCCAGTATGTAAAAGCATCGTTTTGGCTTTTTAAAAACATAGTTAAACCCCAGGTTATTCCATTGCAAAGTGCGCCTACTGACAATTTCGAAAATCCTACAGAGACAACACTGCTATCTAATTTTCAGTTACCCTAAAGTAAATGCTATCAGTGAACCACCTACTTAACATCTAAAAACCGATAAAACTACCGATACGCTGATAACAAATGGTAAAGAGTAAAAATAAACAATATAGATACTGGTAAGAAAATCTAGAATACGGGATAAAATAACAATATATATTTGGACTGCATTCCCACTCTCCAGAAGAAACCACTACAAAGGTCTGAAAACTACTTTAAAACATTTTAAGATATATACTAATATCATTAGGAGGCTAAATCATACCCCGAATAATATCAATAAACTCCAAACCATATATACGCAATAAATTTCCCATACGCTTTTAACGCTCGCATGCTTGTTTACCGTCAAATCAATTTAGAGCAAAGAGTCACACATGGAAAATTCATTGTGTGTATATAATTTGGGGTATATATTTGACAATTAGGGGAAGGGGTAAAATTTATTAGTTCACCTTGAGGAATGATATATGTATATCATGTATATAATATATATTATATATTATATATATGATATAATATATTATGTATATCATGTATATAATACATGTTCTTTGTACTACTTTGTTTTAAGAATGATATAAGTAAGTATTTTTTAATGAAACATTAAATGCCCCATAGAAACCTTAAATGCCCCTAGGGCATAACTTACAGCCCTTGCCCCAGGGTTCTGAGGAGTTGTGGCAACCCTGGAGGTATTTTTATATGTTCTTTGTACTACTTTGTTTTAAAGAATGATATTAGTAAGTATTTTATAATATTTTAAAGTAGTTTTCAGAACTTTGTAGTGTTTTCACCTAGAGAATGGGGACGAAGTACTAATACCAAAAAAATATAATATATGTCTCAAAAATAGATGTCTCAAAACTTTGTTTGGATGTTTATTTTTAAGAAATGATGGGCGGGGGGGGGGGCTGGTTGCTCTCAAATCACTTCTGACTCTTAAAAAGGGCACTATAGCTACAAATTTAAAATCAAGTGAGCCCCCTCTGAAGCTTATACACAACCAATTCCATAGAAACCTTAAATGCACCTAGCGCATAACTTACAGTCCTTGCCTCAGGGTTCTGAGGGGTTTTGGCAACCCTGGAGGCATTGTTATATGTTCTTTGTACTATTTTGTTTTAAGAATAATATTAGTAAGTATTTTATAATGTTTTAAAGTAGTTTTCAGAACTTTGTAGTGTTTTCACCTAGAGAATGGGGACGAAGTACTAATACCAAAAAAATATAATATATGTCTCAAAAATAGATGTCTCAAAACTTTGTTTGGACGTTTATTTTTAAGAAATAATGGGCGGGGGGGGGGGGGCTGGTTGCTCTCAAATCACTTCTGACTCTTAAAAAGGGCACTATAGCTACAAATTTAAAATCAAGTGAGCCCCCTCTGAAGCTTATACACAACCAATTCCATAGAAACCTTAAATGCACCTAGCGCATAACTTAAAGCCCTTGCCCCAGGATTCTGAGGGGTTTTGGCAACCCTGGAGGCATTGTTATATGTTCTTTGTACTATTTTGTTTTAAGAATAATATTAGTAAGTATTTTATAATGTTTTAAAGTAGTTTTCAGAACTTTGTAGTGTTTTCACCTAGAGAATGGGGATGAAGTACTAATACCAAAAAATATATCAAAAACGAATTCATTAAAGTTGGAATAATTATTTGGAATAAAAAGAAGGTGCTACAAAATTCCAGAACACGATTCATGATAGCTATACACAGGGGAAGCAGAGAGGAGAATTCCCCCTTGAAGTAGTCTAATGGACTAAAACAAGTGCATTGCCTTAGACCTTGAATGTAAATCCATATTTTATCAAATTTAAATTATATTTGATTTGAGCGATTCTATTCTTGTGGCGAAGCATGCACTTTCAGTGATGCTGTGGCATAGCGAGAATCTTTAAATTCTATTAAGCCTTAAAGGCACAAAGTGCCCAATCCTCTCGGTTTCTGACACTCTTTGAGTTGAAGTGGAACTATACAAAGCAGAATCAATAACAATGACGCTAATTAATTAAATTTTTGACAAAAACAGCAATGACGTACAATACATAAGCGTTACAAAGACGTTTTGTTAGGATGATAGGTAGAATTTTTTCCATGGAGTATGCTTGAAAAGTGTGTGTTAATCTGAGTTTTCACCCATTTTACATTGTTTTCCTCGTGCAGGGGATGAGTCTTTAGATAGTTTTTGAGGGATATGCTAGATACCTCTCTTGTGGTCAGGTATTATACGTGTTTACTCGTATAATACCTCGTATAAAACTCAGGTTAAGTTTACGGTTTACTCGTAAACAGTAAACCGTAATGATAAATGATCGTATTGACCAGAACCAAAGCGTCTAACATGTTCCTAATTTTAAAGAAAAGAGAAAATAAGGAGATTCGGCTGTTTTCGCGGAGAACTTTTTGTTAAAGGATTTAAATGTCAACAAAGTACCCCCCCCCCCCCCAATACCCCTCAATACAGCATACCCGATTTCTGCTTCTAGACTGTCTTGACGCATATTTGTTTCTTATGCATCGATCATTGCAGCAAAATTCTTATTCATCCGCCTACTATTAGCTTTTGTTTTCAATGCAGTAGCCCTCCTTCACATCCCCTGAATTGTCCCTTCCTTTTACATGTTTACTAAAACTAATGCTGTAGCCACCCTCACATCCTATGGATTGCCCCCTTTTGCTCTCTGTTTACTAAAACTGACCGTTCGAAAATTCAATCCGTTTCCTTTCAGTTCGCAAAATGTTAGGTTCAGTTGCCACCTTAGCAGCGAAACTCTCCATCGATTAAAAAATTTCCCCCCCCCCCCCTACTGACTCTCCTGTCAGTGCCCATACCCAGTACTCATGTTTATATTCACAGAGGGTCAGAAAGGGTGATGATATAGTTTTAAGTTGACGATAGTTTTTCATTTTCAGGGAAGGATTTAGGAACTGACAAGGTTTAGCTTCATCAAATTTAAACTAAGCCTTGAACAAAATTTGAATAATTTGAAGTAAACAAGTTTGAATATCTTCAAAAGGCACCAGAAATTTATCATTCTAAAGAGACGATAGGAACTCTAATATGATTTCGAATCTCTTTAGTAACATGAGTAGGATAAATAAAACTTTAGTTTCAAAAAGGAAAAACATATTCACTGTAAAAGCAACCGACAATAAACTTGAGCTGGTGGAGAAAAAAAAATGAACATCCATGATCCTAGCTTCTAATTATATTTTAATAAAACAGAACTGCAAAAATGAATAATCAAGTTTTATTCAAATTAGATGCAAAATAACCATAAGCCTAATATATATTTGATACCAACAAGAGGACGAGCATCTATGTTAATATCTTTTAATGTCATTTAATTAATACAATTAATTGAAAAAAAATCTTTTCGTTTTCCCTCACTACTCCTCTCCCCCCACTATTGAACTAACTTTGTAATTTTAGCATCATGTCTCTAATTTTAAAATCCTTCATAATCAGGATAAATATTCAATAACGAATGTTTCAGCTTGCCCTCCCCAGGCTTCACCCCAAGGCATTAGAGACATTTATTTTTAAAGAAATTTTTTCTTGCTTAGATTCTTAAGAAAATGTAAGATATAAGAAAATTTTCTTAGATATAAGAAAATGATATAGAAAATCTATATAAAAAGATAGTAATAAATCTACATGAATCTATGGGGGTATTTTTGCTAATATCTTCAAATAATTTAAAGTGCAAGATCAAAAGTGCAGGAGGGGAAAGCCTATTTATTTATCACCGAACAAGGGCAATTCTTAACTCACGAGCGTTGGGTTTGAAAATGTTTACGTTCTATGATTCCAAACTAATATCTCTCAAGCTCAATATTTACAAATTTAAGCAACATTTGAAAGATAGACCGTCGTAGAAGAGGCTTCAGCATATCAAGATGGCTTTCAAAGCAATTTAAATGAGCCCTAGGACCAGGTTCTAAAGACACTGACGATTTTCTTCTGGTGTTTTTGCTTCGTTTGAAAGTAGTCTGTGTCTGAAAATTGAGCTAAAATTCCTGCATACCCAGCTACCTCAGCAAATTCAATGAACCCGAAGACTAGGTGCCACAGGATACAATTTTCTGCTTATCGTTTTTGACGTTTGCTGATAGTTACGTTGGTTGAATATTTACGTGACGACATTTACGTTTGCTGGGTATTAGTTTGCATCTAGTAAAAACGGTAAACATTGTTTTGTTTTTCGTTCGCAGCCACAGATTCATTGGCACCACAGTTTATAGACAGTAAGCTTATCGCAGATCATTTCTGGTCATCGTGAACAAAAAGCTCCTCCCACTTCTTTCTGCCTTAGCTTGTTTAGCCTGTTTCTGAATATACCAGTAAGCTTAACGCAGATCATTTCTGGTCATCGTGAACAAAAAGCTCCTCCCACTTCTTTCTGCCTTAGCTTGTTTAGCCTGTTTCTTTCCACTCGCACCCCTGTCTGGGTTTTTATAATGGGAGAGATAGAGAATGATCATACTGCTATATTCTGTCTACTGTGATTGGCACCATAGCGGTTTTGTTGTCTGTGGATATTCGGCTTAAAGTGGCATGCAAGATATTACAGAAAAAAAAACTAAAATATCAAAAATAACCGTATGTTTAATAAATAAAATATGAACTTAAAGTAATAAATGAAAATGAACTTCGCAGCTAACGTCGCTTAAAAATGCAAATTGGTTGACGACATCAAAGTGTTCGTACTAGACAGCCTTTCTTTTGTAAAGCATATAAGACTGAAACCGAGATTCCATCGATCTTTTCTGTTTAGTTGCACATTTTATTTGATTTTTCCTCATTACATCTTTTCTTGGGTATTTTTCCATTAATTGCCCCAGCATCTCCTGTAGCTCTGTTTTTCTCTCCAATACAAAGCAAAGAAAATTAATTTAAATAATCGTGTCTCGTACCGTTGAATCTTCGTAATTTCTAATATGTTAATAAGATAAAAACGGGGAATTGTTTATATTCGAGTCATTCTCTCCACGTACTCCCTTCTTGATTGTCTTCGACATCAATGGTTTACTTAATGTCTCCTCAAAAAATATAAGGCTCAAGACTAGAAGTAACATTTTATAAGAGCATCCACAGTATGAGATGTACTCACAAGTGTATGTAGAAGATAGAGTTTTCCAAAGAATGAGTTTACTGTTGCCGCGAAAATGAATTACATGTCGAATAACTTAGAAAGAAAAAGTTTAAAAAAGGTAAAATTCTATCAAAGAATTTACTGGAAAACTAATCATAGAAGCTGAAGCTTGGCTTTGTTTGAGTCTCTATTTGCTTATTTATTGGGTTTGCTGATTAAAATTATTGATCATCGATTTTTTTTTGCTGGGCAAAGCTGAAAATAAGCTCCGTAATAAAGGCTATACGTTCCGTACTTATGGTTGCTATGAAATCCAAAGAAAATTGAGAGATGTAGAAGCAGCAGTAGTACAGGGCAGCATGGGTAAGGGAGTCTGGAGGTTGACAACAACCAAAAACAAGAAATTCAGTACTTGAAGGCGCAGTTGTTCAATCAGTATCAAGTAATCCAGAATAAAGGTTTTCGAAAGCAGTCTTCAGTGACTGCGCGTTGCCAAACAGTGGGATACAATTATCTGTGACCGAGAGATGAGTCGTATCATGTAACACCTCAATGAGGAATAATGACATTTTACATATGCAGAGCGGATTGCCTCCACCTGCTCATGAATTTATGTGTATTGATACTGCTGCCCTAGAGAGATGCTGAGAAACGGGTTTGCACCTCTAGAAAAACCAATATAGCTTGCGATTAAAAGACCAAAACAAAATCCTTTGATATGTATTGATACTGCTGCTCTAGAGAGGTATAGAGAAATATGTTTGTCCCTCACTTCAGAAAAAACTAATATAGCTTGCGAGTAAAAGAACAAGTCAAAATCCTACTAGCCTATGTGTATTGGTACTGAGAGGTATTTTAGGCTGACCTAGAGAGGTATTAAATTTAAAAAAAAAGTTTTTTTTCTAACTGAAAGTAAGGAGCAACATTAAAACTTAAAACGAACAGAAATTATTCCGTATATGAATGGAGCTGTCCCCTCCTCAATGCCTCGCTCTTTACGCTATTGCTCTGGTGGCATATATGGTTCTTATGGAAGTTATGCTCGTATAAACTTCAGAGAGGGTTCATTTGAGTGGAAATTGAAAGTTATAGTTCATTTTCTCAAAGTGAAACAAGATCTGAGGGCAACTAGACCCTCCCGCCCTCCTCGCCTTTGGGTGTATCGGATGGATAATCCCATCCGATAAAAATTTCAGGTGACTATTTTGTTAAAAATAGTTCAACGATCAGATATTAAAACTCCAGGGTCGGTACAACCCCCCAGGGCCCAGGGGTAGGCTTTGTAAGTTATACTCCGGGGATATATATGGTTCTTATAGAAGGGATTCTCGTATAAACTTCAGAGAGGGCTCATTTGATTGAAAATAGAAAGTTCTAGTTCACTTTTAAAGAGACCGAAGCTTAATCCAGTCCCTCCACGCCCTATTTCCCCAAACCCATCCGATAAAAAATTTAAGATAGCAATTTTGTTAAAAATAGTTCAAACTTCAGATAATAAAAACTCCGAGGTTGACACAAACCCATTTTTTCACTTTGATATTGTTAATTTGATGTCAGTTTTGATACTTTGATGAATATTTGATTTTTATTTTTTTAAGTTTGATTTTGAAATAAGAAATTTTAAAAAATTTGAATTTTTTTGCAATCAAAAACGAACAAAAATTAATTAAAAAAAAACTTTCCGAAAAATAAGTTTTTCAAAGAAAAGTAAAGGCTATTTTAAAGTTAAGCTCAGTAGATACAAATACCGTTTAAAATTCAAACTCAAAACCTATTGTTTGGGTATGACCTACTTTTCTCACTGTAAAAGTCTAAAACCTACTGCGTCATTGGCGCTTTACTGAAAACTATATGCGTCTTGAAAAATCTTGGAAAGTATAAACAACATCAAATTGAACATTTTTTCACTTTGATATTGTTACTTTGATATCATTTTTGATACTTTGATGAATATTTGATTTTTTTTCTTTCTTTTTTTAAAGTTTGATTTTGAAATAAGGAATTTTTAAAAAACTTTAAACTTAAGCTCAGAAGATACAAATACCTTTTAAAATTCAATTTCAAAACGACCAGAAATTACTATTAAAGAATAAATGCAACCCAAAACGAGGAGAAATTAAATAAACAATCATAGCAAAAACATACAACAAGTGATAATATAAATGAATAAATAGATAATAAAGCGAGTAATACTTAGATTGTATATGAATATCAAGCTTAAAACGAAAAAAGATATTTTCCTATTGAAGCATAAATGAAACTTAAAACGAACAAAAATTAAAATTAAAAATTAAAACGAGTGAAACTTAAATTGAATATGCACATCAAGTTTGAAACGAACAAAAATCACTACAAACAAAAGTTTGGGTATGACCTCCTTCTCTCACTGTAAAAGTCTAAAACCTACTGCGTCATTGGCGCTTTACTAAAAACCCTATGCGTCTTGAACAGTCTTGGAAAGTATAAAATAAATTAAACTGAATATTTGATGTATAATGATATTAATTGCTGAAAGCTCATCAGTTCAAAATGTTACTATAATTTTAATTTTTATTTTCAATATTAAGTACAAAAGAAAATATTTGTCATAAAATTGGTTTTCATTAAAGCGCCAATGACTCGTTAGGTTTTAGACCTCTGCAGTGAGGGAAGGAGGTCATACCCAAACTCTTGTCTGTAGTGATTTTGTTCGTTCCAAGCTTGATTTGCATATTCAATTTAAGTTTTACTCGTTTTAAGATTTATTTATTAATTTACATTAATATCTATTGTATGTTTGTTTGCATTGATTGTTTCTTTAATTTCTGTTCGTTTTAAGTTTCATTTATACTTCATTAGGAAAATATTTTTTCGTTTTAAGCATGATATTCATATTCAATCTAAGCATTACTCGCTTTAAGATCTATTTATTCATTTATATTATTACTTGTTGTAGGTTTTTGCTATGATTGTTTATTTAATTTCTGTTCGTTTTGGGTTTCATTTATTCTTTAATAGTAATTTCTGGTCATTTTGAGTGTGAATTTTAAAAGGTTTTTGTATCTGCTGAGCTTAAGTTTAAAATGATCTTTACTTTTCTTTGAAAAACTCATTTTTCGGAAAGTTTTTTTTCTTAATTAATAACAATACAACATTGGATCCGTATGGCCTTTACTATAGGCAACGCTATAGCGTTTCCCATGATTCCTTAGTTGACACGGAAGCTACATGAGTAATATAAACGTCAAAACCTTACGAAAAACAAACTGGTGTTTACCACGATCACGTCTTTCTAAGGTAGGCTATCTAGTAGAATTATTTTAAAACAATTTCCGACGACTAACCAAATCATACAGAAATACTGAGTCACCCGATTAAGGAATTTTTTTAGGGGGGATTTCCTCCCTCTGGCCTGTATATTACAGAGGCCTGTATATTAAAATGTAATACATTTATGCATAAATATTAAAAAAAACTTAAATAAAAGTGCCGAAGGTATGAAAACAACAAAAATGTGCATGGTCTCAATTAGTTTACTAATTGAGGTCAAGCCTCAATTAGTTTAATGAGCTATTATGCGACACTTGGAGTTTAAGAAACAAAATCAAATTTCCTTGCCAAGTCTTTAATATACTTTTATTCCCCAATAATTCACGTCAGTAATTCTAGTACACGTAAATGCCTACACATAAAACATTGTGGATGATACCATGCCACAGGATTTTTTACTGCCACTGGCACTGCAGAAAATATAGTAGGAATTTTTAAGAAAACATCAAGATAAAACTTCAAATTTGTTTAGTTAACCTTCGCTTCTCATAGTCTCTAAATGAATACAGAGCCAAAATATCTCCAAATACCCTTTAAAAGAAAGAAAAGTGTAAAAAAAACTGAGACTGTTAAAATAGCAAAACAAATTGTTTGTCATTAATTTTAATGTGCGCTGCAATTAACTTGCAATTATGAAACTTGCGCTGCAATTAAGTGTTAAAATGTTTTACATTTCCAAAACTTGTTACAAAATTTTGATAGTGCAAGCTAATGTCTATTTTCTGTGGTTTGAATAGGCGTTCTAGTTCGCATAAATTAATTTATCATTCATTTGCTTGTCTCAATTTTTGCACCAAAGATCCTGTGTTCAGCGATAACAAATAAATAGAGTAGGCATTTAACGTGTATCTAGTTTTCAGTAAAGGACCAATGATTTTCTAATCAGAGGCAACGCTATAGCGTTGCCTATAGTAAAGGCCATACGACTCCAATGTTTCATTATTATTATTTTTTTCCCCAGAGGCACTTCATATGGAAGGGGTCGTCGTAAAAACTTCAAAGGGGGCTCATTCGTTTGGAAATTGAGAGTTGTAGTGCCCTTTTTAATAGTTGAAAGTGATTGAAGGGAACCCCGCCCACGCCCATCATTCTCCCAAACACATTCAATCAAAACTTTGAGATAACCATTTTGTTCAGCGTAGTTGATTTCCAGATAGAAAATATGTTTTTGAGGAGGACACTCCCCCACAACCCTCAGGGCAAGGGTTTTAATGTATGCCCTGGGGGCATAGAAGGTTTTTATAGAAGGTGTTCTCGTAGAAACTTCAAAAAAGGCTCATTCGATTGGAAATTCAAAGGGCTAGTGCCCTTTTTAATAGTCGAAAGTGATTAGAGGGCAACTAGCCCCCCCCCCCCCACGCCCATCATTCCCCCAAACACATCCAATCAAAATTTTCAGATAGCCATTTTGTTCAGCGTAGTTGATTTCTAAATAGAAAATATATTTTTGAGGAGGACACTCCCCCACAACCCTCAGGGCAAGGGTTTTAAGTTACGCCCTGGGGGTGTAAGGTTTTTAAAGAAGGTGTTCTTGTAGAAACTTCAAAAAAGGCTCATTCCATTGGAAATTCAAAGGGCTAGTGCTTTTTTTAATCGTCGAAAGTGATTGGAGGGCAACTAGCCCCCTCTGGTGCCCACCTTTTCCCCAAATACATCCAATCAAAATTTTGAGATAACCATTTTATTAAACGAAATTTTAAGTTCTGGAAATTGGGTCTTCGAGGATGGTAACTCCTCCACAGCTCTCAGGGAAAAGGATGTGAGTTATGCCTTGGGGGAATATAAGGTTTTGTATAGACAACGTTGTCGTAGAAACTTCAGAAATGGCTTATTCAATTGGAAATTTAAATGGCTAGTTCCCTTTTTAATACTCGAAAGTGATTCCAAGGCAACTGACACCCCTTCTACGCCCATCATTTCCCTAAACACATCCAATCAAAATTTTTATATAGCCATTTTGTTCATCGTAGTTGAAAGTTCCAGAAATTATATGTTTGAGCTGGACACTCCCCCCACAGTCTTCAGGGGCAAGGATGTAAATTATGCCCTGCGGGCATATATGGTTCTTATGGAAGGAATGCTCGTATAAACTTCAGAGAGGGCTCACCTGGTTGGAAAGTGAAAGTTCTAGTTAACTTTTTAAGCGTCAAAAGATATTGTAGGGTAGCCAGCTTCCCCCCAACCCTTTTTTCCCAAATGCATTCAATAAAAATTCTAACATAGCTATTTTGTTAAAAATAGTTCAAAGATCATACAACAAAAATTCCGGTGTTAACACAACCCACCAGGGACCCGGGGCAGGTGTTGTAAGTTATGTCCTGGGGACATATATGGGTCTTATGGAAGGGATGCTCGTGTTAACTTCAAACAGGGATCATTTGATCGGAAATTGAAAGTTCTAGTTCACTTTTTAAGATTCAAAAGAGATTCAAGGGAACCTAGCCCCCCCCCCCGCCACGCCCTTTTTTCCTCAAACCAATCCGATAAGAACTTTGAAATATCTTTTTTAAATAGCTCAAAGACCATAAAACTAAAACTCAGGGGCCAAAACAGCCCCCCAGGGCCCAAGGGTAGGTGTTGTAAGTTATTCCTTGGGGAAATACATGGTTCTTATTGAAGGGATGCTCGTAAGAAAATCAGAGATGGCTTATTTGATTGGAAATTGAAAGTTCTAGTTCAGTTTCTTAGAGTCAATATAGATTGGAGGGCAACTAGCCCCCGCCACGCCCCTTTTTCCCCAAATGCATCCAATAAAAGTTTTGAGATAGCCATTAAGCTAAAAATTGCTCTAAAGTCAGATAACAAAAACTCAGGTGTCGTCAAAACCCCCCAGGGCCTCTGGGCAGGGTTTGTAAGTTATACCCTGGGGCATATATTGTTCGTATGAAAGGGATGCTCGTTTAAACTTCAGAGAGGTCTCATTTGAGTGAAAATTGAAATTTCAAGCTCACTTTTAATTTTAAAACTAGATCCGATGGAAACTAGCCCCCCCCCCCCCAACGCAGTATTTTTAAAACACACTATGATTAAAATTTTTATATCTAAATTTTTTTTAATATTGTTCATTGGTTAGATAAGAAAAAATCCGGGGTCAATACAAACCCTCAGGGCCCAGGGGAAGATGTTCTAAGTTATGCCCTAAGGGCATGTATGGTTCTTATAAAAGGGATACTCGTAAGAAATTCAGAGATGGTTCATTTGATTGGAAATTAAAATTTCTAGTTCAGTTTGTTAGAGTCAAAAGAGATTGGAGGGTGACTAGCCCCCCCAGGCCCTTTTTTCCCCAAATGCGTCCGATAAAAATTTTGAGATAGCCATTAAGCTAAAAATTGCTCAAAAGTCAGATAACAAAACTCAGGCATCGTCACAACCTCCCGGTGCCCGGGGGCAGGCGTTGTAAATTATGCCCTGGGGCACATATTTGTTCGTATGAAAGGGATGCTCGTATAAACTTCAGAGAGAGCTCATTTGTTTGGATATTGAAGTTCGAGCTTACTTTTTAATAGTCAAAAGAGATCCGAGGGCAACTAGCCCCCCCCCCAACGTCTTCTTTTTCAAAACCCATATGATAAAAATTTTGAGATAGATATTTTGTTAAAAATAGTTCAAAGGTTGGATAAAAAAAAACCGGTATCAATAGAACCCCCCAGGCCACAGGGGAAGGCGTTCTAAGTTATGCCCTAAGGATCATCTATGGTTCTTATGACAGGGATGCTCGTATAAGCTTCATAGAGGGCTCATTTGATTGGAAATTTAAAGTTCTAGTTCAATTTTTAAGAGTTAAGACAGTTAAACTAGCCCCCCCCCCCCCCCAAAGCTCTTTTTTCCCGAACCCGTCCGCTACAAATTTTGAGATAGCCAGTGTTTTGGAAATTATTCAAAAATTAGATAACAAAAACGCCCCCCAGAGCCCGGGGGATAGGCGTTGTAAGTGTTGTCCTGGGGGCGCATGTGGTTCTTATGAAAGGGATGCTCGTATAAACTTCAGAGGGGGCTCATTTGATTGAAAATTGAAAGTTCTAGTTCAATTTTTAAGATTCAAAAGATATTCGAGGGGAACTAGCCCCCCCCCCCACGGACACCCTTTTTTCCCCTAGCCCATTCGATAAAATATTTATAATAGCAATTTCATTAAAAATAGTTCAAAGGTCGGATAAGAAAAATTCCTGTGTCGACGGAACCCGCCAGGGCCCGGAGGCAGGCGTTGTGAGTAATGCTCTAGGGGCATATATAGTTCTTAGGGAAGGGATAATCGTATAAACTTCGTAGAGGGCTCATTTGATTGGAAATTGTAAGTTCTTGTTCAATTTTTAAGAGTCAAAAGAGATCGGCGGGCAACGAGCCCCCCCCCCCTCCTCCAAACCCTATATGTATTAGATAAAAATTTTGAGACAGACATTTTGTTAAAAATAATTCAAAGTTCTGATAACAAAAACTCTGGTGTCGACACAGCCCCCCAGGGCCTGGGGGTAGGCCTTGTAAGTTGTGCCCTGGGGGCATATATGGTTGTTATGGAAGGGATGCTCGTATAAACTTCCTAGAAGGCTCATTTGATTGGAAATTAAAAGTTTTAATTCTATTTTTAAGAGTCAAAAGTGATTGGAGGGCAGCTAGCCTCCCCCCACACTCCATTTATTTTTTTCCCAGGGGCACTTCATATAGAAGGGGTCGTCGTATAAACTTCAAAGGGGGTTCATTCGATTGGAAATCGAGAGTTCTAGTACCCCTTTTAAGAGTCAAAAGTGATCCAAGGACAACTCCCCCCCCACAAGCCGTTTTACCCCAAATACATCTGATAAAAAATTTGAGGTAGCCATTTTGTTAAAAATAGTTCAAAATCATATTACAAAAACTCCTTTACGTATGGTCATTTCGTGAAAAATAGTTCAAAGGTCAGATAAGAAAAATTCCTGTGTCCACACAATCCCCCCTGGGCCTGGGCAGGCGTTGTAAGTATTGCTCTGGGGGTATATATGGTTCTTATGGAAGGTATGCTCGTATAAACTTCAGAGAGGGTTCATTTGAATGGAAATTAAAAGTTGTAGTTCATTTTTTCAGAGTGAAAAAAAGATTGAAGGGCAACTAGCCCCTCCCACCCTCCACGCCTTTGGGTGTATCGGATGGATAAGACCATCCGATAAAAATTTCAGGTGACCATTGTGTTAAAAATAGTTCATCCATCAGATTTTAAAACTTTACGGTCGACACAACCCCCCAGGACCCAGGAACAGGCCTTGTAAGTAATACTCGGGGATATATGTGGTTTTTATAGAAGGAATACTCGTATAAACTTCAGAGAGGGCTCATTTGATTGAAAATAGAAAGTTCTAGTTCACTTTTAAAGAGTCAAAAGAGACCGAAGATTAATCTAGTCCCCCCACGCCCTTTTTCCCTTACCCATCCGAAAAAATTTTGAGAAAGCAATTTTGTTAAAATAGTTCAAAAATCAGATAATAATAACTCCGAGGTTGACACAAACCCATTTTTTCACTTTGATATTGTTACTTTTATACCATTTTTGATACTTTGATGAAAATTTGATTTTTTTTTTAAGTTTTATTTTGAAATAAGGAATTTTTAAAAACTTTAATTTTTTGCAATCAAAAACTAACAAAAATTAATTAAAAAAAAAGTTTCCAAAAAATAAGTTTTTCAAAGAAAGGTAAAGGCCATTTTAAACTTAAGCTCAGCAGATACAAATACCTTTTAAAATTCAAACTCAAAACGACCAGAAATTACTATTAAAGAATAAATGCAACCCAAAACGAACAGAAATTAAATAAACTATCATAGCAAAAACATACAACAAGTAATAACATAAGTGAATAAATAGATTTTAAATCTAGTAATACTTTGATTGAATATTAAAATAAAACTTAAAACAAAACAAAATATTTACTTACGGAAACGTAAATGAAACTCAAAATAAACATAAATTACCCAAACAATCGATTAGAACGAATTTAAAACAGATATAAAAGTTAATTAATAATTAAATCTTAAAACGAGTGAAACTTGAGTTTAGTATGCAAACCAATCTTGAAACGAACAAAAATTACTACAAACAAGATTTTTGGTATGACCTCCTTCTATCACTGTAAAAGTCTAAAACCTACTGCGTCATTGGCGCTTTACTGAAAACTATATGCGTCTTGAACAGTCTTAGAAAGTATAAACAACATCAAATTGAATATTTGATGTATAATGGTATTGATTGTTGATAGATCCATCAGTTCAAGAATTTATTTTACTGTAATCGTATTTTTATTTTCAATGCTGTATATATAGTTCGTTTTCAGTTAAACACCAATGACGCAATAGGCTTTTGGTTTTTATTTACAGTAAGTAAAGGAGGAAGCATCCAAACACTTGTTTGTAGGGAAATTATATTCGTCTTTAACAACTTTATAAAGAGCTAATAAATTATACTTAATATTTGCTGTATAATGATATTAATGGCTGAAAGCTCATCAGTTCAAAATGTTACTATAATTTTAATGTTTGTTTTCAATATTAAGTACAAAAGAAAATATTTGTCATAAAATTGGTTTTCAGTATAGCGCCAATGACGCAGTAGGTTTTAGACTTTTACAGTGAGAGAAGGAGGTCATACCCAAACTCTTGTTTTTGGTGATTTTTGTTCGTTTCATGCTTGATTTGCATATTCAATTTAAGTTTCGTTTTAAGATTTATTTATTTATTTTGGTTAATATCTATTGTATCTTTGTTTGCATTAATTGTTTATAAAATTTCTGTTCGTTTTCAGTTTCCTTTATGCTTCAATAGGAAAATATTTTTTTTATTTTAAGCTTGATTTTCATATTCAATCTAAGCATTACTCGCTTTAAGATCTATTTATGCATTTATATTATTACTTGTTGTATGTTTTTGCTATGATTGCTTATTTAATTTATATTCGTTTTGGTATGTCATTAACTCTTTAATAGTAATTGCTGGTTGTTTTCAGTTTGAATGTTAAAAGGTATTTGTATCTGCTGAGCTTAGGTTTAAAATGGCCTTTACTTTTCTTTGAAAAACTTATTTTTCGGAAAGTTTTTTTTAATTAATCTGTAGAAAGTATTGCTGTTTGTGGCAGTTTTACTTATTTGTTGACTGCTGTATGACTGTTTTAGTTCATTTTAGGATTAATGTAGGTTTTAGAATTAATTTGCACTTTACTGAAAAAAAATACAAATGAATATGCATTGACAGTTTAATGTACATATGCTCAAATTTATTCTTTAAAATCTTAATCATTTTTGGTTTACTAAAGTTACGAAAGTGTTTTCTGGCCTTGGGAAGGCATAGGGGTTTTGGGCCCTAATTATGTTAATATCTGCTTGTTTTGAGTTTGGCTCGGTTATTTATTGTAATTTATGTTCATTTTGGTTTTTATTTATTTATTGATGCAGATTTGTGGTAGTTCTACGCTTGGTAGATTATTTGATTCTATTTTTGCTCAATTTTGGTCTAATGGAGTTCTTTACTTTTCCTTGAAAAACTTTTTTGTGGAAAAAGTAATTTCTAATTAATTTCTGTTCATTTTATATTGACATAGTATTTTCAGGCAAACAGGACTGGAAAGCTGATTGTCCTCCAATCACTTTTGTTTCTTAAAAAGGACACTAGAACTTTTAATTTCCAGTCAAATTTGCTCCTTTAAAATATCAGTAATAATACTAGTTATGATAGAGCAGAACTGCCTATGATATTGTTTATATGCCTTGTTAATACAGACATGCATAAAGTTTTTTCCTTTAATTGAAATAAAGTTTTTTCCTCTAAACGTTCCCTAAAAGTTTCAACTTATTGCTCTTAGTGGCATTAGGTATAGTAACCGTAGAAGTAGTATTAGAAGTATACATAGTGTTTTCGGGCTAGCTCAAAATCCGCCACAGCTTACCCTAACTTAATAATCTAAGCCGTTATTGTGATATTGCTTTGTCACCCTTTTGACAATCTATATGATAGTTCGTTTTGATTAAGTTTAATATCTGCCTAAATATTCCTTGAAAGCTTCACATTAATACCCTTAGCTTGTGTGGTAGCAGTAGTTGTAGTAGCAGTGGTAGTATTAGTAGCAGTATGCACATATCCTCTTAGTGTTGTTGTTTTTTCAGCAACCCCTTTAATACCCGATATTTCAACTTAATACACAAATCAATCCTAAAGAGACGCTCTTTTGACAGTCTAAATGCACAAACTGTGTTTAATTCGTCTGAATTCACCATCAGTATTATCTCAAATTTTACCGTTAGAGAAATAACCTTGGTAGTACTATTATCACAGTAGTTGCGGTAGTAGTAGCAGAAGTAGTTCCAGTGTTAGTAGTGTATTAGTAGTAGTAGTGACAGTAGCAGCAGCAGTATTAATAATGGTAGTACCTTGTACATCTTGTCTTTTGATCAGTTGAACATTTCTTTCATGATGCTCCTGAAGTTTCACCTTGGGACAGTAAGCCGTTCCAAAAATATTGCTGATTTGCGCTTTTGACGCTCGTTTCATTTCAATACTCTACGCCTTACAAGTTGTTGCAATTGAAGTAGTAGCGGAATAGTTTAGTAGCAGTAGTAGTGTTAGTAAAAGTAGAGGTGGTAGTAGTGTTAGTAGTGACATACATATATTACCTTTTTGTCAATTGAGCTTCTCCTTTAAGTATTCTCTGAAAGTTCCAACTTAAAACCCAAATCCATTCTTGAGATACACCCTTTTGACAATCTGCATGCACATAGTGTGTTTTGATTTAGTTCAAACTCCCCCTCAATGTTCTGTCAAATTTTCAACTTCATACGCTTAGCCTTAATTGTACTAGTATCATAGTAGTAGTGGTAGTACGGTAGTAGGAACAGTAGTAGCATTAATAGTGTATTAGTATTAGCATTAGCAATAAAGTTGTAGTAGCAGCAATATTAATAGCAGTAGTAGCAGGTGCATTTTGCCTTTTAGTCAACTGAATATCCCACTCATTATACCCCTGAATTTTCATCTTGATACGATAAGCTGTTCTAAAAGTACTGCTGATAAGAGTTAATTGTGCGACAGTTCTTTCATAACATTTTTATACGGATTTTAAATGTTGTAATTTACTGACCTTGTTTATAGACATTTATTTACACTTGACAAAAATAAATTTGTGCTGATTTCAATTTTACGTAACCCTAATTGACAAGCAAAAGAGGGGCAGTAAACCCGTGGCAAGTGCCGTTGTACCTGCCGGGAGAGTCTCCCTTAAACTGCAGGGATAAGGTAACGGGGGCTGACTCTTCCCTTGTCTTTTGGGGTGTTAGCTGGATCAATAATGACGGAAAATACCGTGGTTTTAAGTCCGGTGTTGAACTTCATACAAAGGCATGTGGAAAAGAAAACAAATAAGGATATTGTTATCAGGCAGTCGAAGTTTTTCTCAAAGAAAGCTCTGAAAGATGCTATTGATATATGCAAAACAGTGCTCGACAAAGACATTGATCAGAGTCGTAAGGGCTCTCACCCGGCTTCTGCCTTTTATGGTGATGTTTATGAGGTTATGTCAGAAAGGTTCGAAAATGAAGTTCCGACCTCTCGTTTTGCCATTCTCGACCCAGCTGAAGTTCCCTCCATTCCTGAGGATGTGAGGACGATTGTTGCCTCACGATTGAATGATTGTAAAGCGATGCTAAGTTTTCTTGTAGAGAATTACGAAACCTCTGCAGTACCTAGCTCAGAGAACCAGCCATCAATATGGCCATCTCTGCCCCAACCAGAAAGGACTATGCCAGTTGTTTTGTCGAATCTGCCCGCGAGCTTGAGTGCTAATCCTACCAAGCAAAAGGAGTTCTTGAGGAAAATTGGACCCACTGATAAAATAGATAGAATCGAACAACGAAGAGACAGGCTGTTTGTACATATGAAAGACGAAACATTCCCAAGTTTTGTCGCCTCGGGGGCCCAAGGCGAGAAAAATATTCGTAGCAAGGTACTGCGCTCAGAATACCTCGGGATCATTTACGTTGACAAAGATTACTACGTTTCAACTATTCCCAACCTAATTAGTGGTGTTTCCCAAGCCAAGCGCTTTGGAAATTCCTCAGTTGTCCAGCTCACGTTCGTTACTAAGATTGACTTCCATCAGGCTCTATAGTTTGGAATCAAAGTGGAATGCACCATTTTTTCTGTGTCAAGGCCCCTTACAAACACGCTGCAGTGCTATAAATTATAAGGTTTCGGCCATCGTGCAAACCAGTGTCAGAAGGACACTAAATGTAGCAAGTGTGCCGGTGATCATAGCTACTCCGAGTGCACCTCAGATGTGCTCAAATGTGCCAACTGTGGATCCAACCATGCAAGTAACAGCTTTCGGTGCCCGAACCTGAAAATTGCAGCTCGTGGTACAATTCCAGACCAAGCCGCGCCGAAGAGCTTAAATCGTCAACCGGCTCGATAAATGGTAAAGTACGTGTGTTCTGTCAAAACATAAACGGTGCTAGAGAAAAATTAGACATACTTCGAATAGTGTATGGTGCTTTCGATATAATTTGTGTTAATGAGCATCTGCTTAATGAAGATAATAGAAAAAGACTGATTACTTCTTCTGATCATCAGTTTTTATCTATTCAGCTAAAAGTACTGGGGGTCGTCCCTCGGGCAGCTTAATGATAGCTGTTAGAAAAAAGTACAATTGTAATCTGTTTGAGTCAAATGACGTGTGTCTTGCGGTAGAATTTAGTGGTTTTATTGCTGTTTGTGTTTATATGCCTACAAACTATAGAAATGACCGATCGAGTCAGAAGTTTGCGTCTGCCTGCTCGTCATTGTCGAAACTACTTGAAAGAATAGCTCTTACCCGTAGATCTTGTGTTATTATGGGTGATTTTAATACGGGCATTAATGATAATACCATTGGTCGCTCACAAATGTTAAATGCTACATTGCTGCAAAACTTCTGTTGTCTACAGAAAAATCGATCGTTCACCTATGTTCATAATAGTGATAGCACTTCTGATCTCGATTTTGTTTTTACTGATATGGGGGATCTTTAGCGGCAGATAGTTAAAGTTTCTGACAACTTTCTTTTAAGTGAACATTCGCATCTTGAGTTACATTTACCACTCAGTTCTCTTGAGACATATGCTCCCTCTAGACCCAAGTTCACTAAAAAGAACTGGTGTCGTATTGATATATTTACTTACCAGATGCTACTTGATTCGTACTTAGATAAGATAAGGGTTCCGTTTCATTTGCTCTCACGGGTAAAATCTGACCAGATTCTCCATTTCAATTGTTATTTGCTTGAACTGGTGCATAATATGAAAATGGCTGCATCCGTTGCAGTTCCGTCGGAAAAAATGAAGCTGAATACCCGTAAAAGAGGCTGGTCAGATTTTCCTGGTTTGAAGGTTGAAAAGTCTCGCTATGTGTTTTGGAGACAAATTTTTGTTGATTGTGAAAGACCACGTTCAGGATGGGTTTTTAAAATTATGAAGTCGAGTAAACACCAATATCAAAAGAATGTGAAATCTTGGAAAATAAGTCGCGTTAAGGAGCTATCGCGGGAAAAAATGATCCTCGTCAGCTATGGTGAGAAGTGTCTAAACTTATCCGTTCTTCTTCGTCACCGCCTGATAGCATTGAAATAAATAGATGGTTTGAATATTTTTCTTCAATGTTTGCGGCTGATCCTCCATTATTAGAAAGTAATTTCCGGGACATTCTGATGCAGCATTTTGATCGACTAAACCAATATAGTAACTGGCTTACTGTTACCCCGTCGTGTTTTGAATTTTTTGTTCGTCCTCTTCCTTTGGGAAAATCACCTGGGGCAGATGGTATTCAGCCGGAACATCTGAGGTACCCCTAAACTGTTTAGTCACATAGCTTTATTGTTCCAAGCAATAGTATCGCAACAGTCTGTCCCACAAGGTTTGTGTCAGGGGGTCGTTACCTGTATACGTAAGAAGGGTAAAGTCCCTAAAGATTGTTCTTCGTACAGGCCCATCACTATTTGTTCAGTTCTAGCAAAGTTACTGGAAAAGATACTATGCCCTATAGTGGCAGTGCGAGCGGATGTGGGTGACAATCAGTTCGGTTTCCGGTCCGGTCTCGGAGTTCATAATGCACATGCAATTTTTATTTCAATTGTTGAAACGTTTAAGAAACGAAAAACTCTATTATTCTTCTGCGCAATAGACATATCTAAGGCGTTTGATTCTGTCTTACATTCGCAAGCAGTCCTGTCACTACTAAGGGCGGAAGTTGATCCCTTTGTTTGTAATTGTCTATGGCAATGGTATCGAAAATCTCAAGTAAGAATTCGGTCTGCGGGGCAGCCTTCTGGACCTATAGATATACGTGGGGGTGTTAAAGAAGGCTCAGTAATCAGCCCTGTGATATTTAACAATGTAGTACGTTCTGCTACAAAATCGATAGAAGATTTCTTGATAGATGATGGAATTGATGGCAGTCATCTATCTTACGCAGATGATCTACTTTTGATCAGTGATAGTTTAAAATCTTAACAGAAAGCCACTTACGCCTAGTCATCTATACATGGTAATTTTTGGCAAAAATTACAGCCGTCCAAGATTGATTTCGTAATCTTGAACGACAAAACATTGCCAAATCGTGTTGTTGATGCTTGCGAAAAGAAAGTTGTCCAAAAGGATAAATTTGAATATCTCGGACTCGGATATGGAAATTATATTAAAGCTACTATAAATTTAGTTATTGAGGCACCTAAAGAAAAACTGCGGAAAATAGACGACATACTAGCACAAACTAAAGGTCTATTCGACAAAATTACGCTCGGTCATCTCTGTAGCGCCATGTTTGCGCAATATGTCTTTTTTTTAACCCCTTTCTGGAATTGCTTTGGTAAAACCGAATGTAACCAAGTTCGTTTAATTTTTTTTCGGTATTGCAAATATTTATTGGGAATTCCCATATGGTTCAGAAACTCTTATGTTTCGCAGAGGTACTATATTTTTGAGATAAGTAAGAAAATGGATGAGTTGTAAACCCGTTTCAAAAGTCAGAATAGAACAATCCACGATTTTCCATTGGCTAGTCTTGGGCATTAAAATCGTGATTTTGATTTCGTTTGTTTTTCTCTTTTCCATAGTTAACGCAGTTTAATTTTGTGTTGTAGCGTTGTGTGATTTTTACATTATTTTTTTTTCTTTCGTTTTTATAACTCCTTCGAGCATTTACACTGCATTTGTATGAAGGGTTGAAATAAAATTATTATTATTATTATTATATAGTATGCTTTGATTAAGTTCAACGTTTCCTCAGATGTTTATTTCAATTAATTTAAAAAAAATTTCCACAAAATAAGTTTTTCAAAGAAAAGTAAAGAGCTCCATTAAACAAAAAATGAGCAAAAATAAAATCAAATAATCTACCAAGCGTGAAACTATAACAAATCAGCATCGATAAATAAATAAAACCCAAAACGAAAAGAAATTACAATAAATAACCGAGTAAAACTCAAAACGAGCAGAAATTAACATAAGTTGGGCTCAAAACCCCGTATGCCTTCCCAAGGCTAGAACATAATTTGCACTTTACTTAAAAAAGTATAAATGTTTTTACTTTTATAACTTTAAAAATCAAATAATATTAACATTTTGATTACTAAATATCAGAATATGTATTTAAACTGACAATGCACATTGATTTTTTTTTTATATACAACAACTATCTATATTTATACAACAACTATCTATATAAATCTTATATGCCCCCAGGACATAAATTACAGCCCTTACCCTAAGGGCTGTTAGGGTGGTTGTCATCCTCTAAGATCTAGTTTCCAGAACTTTCAACTACGTTAAACAACATGGCTATCTCAAAATTTTAATTGGATGTGTTTGTGGAAATGGTGGGCATGAGAGGGGTGTTAGTCACCTTCCAATCACTTTCGACTATTAACAAGGGCAGAAGCCACTCCAATTTCCAATTGAATGAGTGCTTTTCGAAGTTTCTACGACAACTTCTTCGATACGAAGTGCCCTGCTCTGAAGGAAAAAATTAATAAATAATACATTGTGCCAACATCGTTCTTATATGCCCCCAGGGCATAACTTAAAACCCTTGCACTGAAGGTTGTGGTGGAATGTCCTCCTCTTTATTTAGTCCCTGTTTCGTGTCTCGCTCTCGAGTATCCCCGTTCTTTACTTAGGCAGCGCGATTCCGCTGCCCGTGATTTATGCAACAGCTTTCTATAAAAATCGTATATGCCCCCAGTGTATAACTTACAAGCCTTGCACTGAGGGCTCTGAGGGGATTATCATCCTAAAGGACCTAATTTCAAGAACGTTCAACTATGTTGAACAAAATGGATATCTCAAAATTTTGATTGGATGTGTTTTGGAAAATAGGGGGGTTGAGAGGGGCGTTTGTCGCTATCCAATCACTTTCAACTATTAAAAAAGGCACTAGCCCTTTTAATTTCAAATTGAATGAGCCTTTTTGAAGTTTCTACGACAACACTTCCAATAAAAACTTTATATGCCCCAGGGCATAACTTACAACCCTTGTCCTAAGGGTTGTGGGGGGAGGAGCTGTTATCCTTAAAGACCTAATTTCCAAAACTTTCAACTACGTTGAATAAAACACTATCTAAAAATTTTGATTGGATGTGTTTGGGGAAAAGGTGGGCGTGAGAGGGGGGTTAGTTGCCCTCAAATAACTTTCGGGTACTAAAAATGGTACTATCAATTTTAATTTCAAATCGAATGAGCCCTTTTTCAAGTTTCTACGACAAATATTTCAATAAAAACCTTATATGCCCCCAGGGCATAGCTTAAAATCCTTCCCCTCAGGGTTGTGGGGGAGTGTCCTCCTCAAAAATATATTTTCTATCTGGAAATCAACCATGCTGAACAAAATGGCTATCTCAAAATTTCTATTGGATGTGTTTGGGGGAATGATGGGCGTGGGGGGGGGGCTAGATACCCTCCAATCACTTTCGACTATTAAAAAGGGCAATAGCCCTTTGTATTTCCAATCGAATGAGCTTTTTTGAAGTTTCTACGACAACATCTTTTTTAAAAACATTATATGCCCCCAGGGCATAACTTAAAACCCTGGCCTTGAGGGCTATGGGGGAGTGTTCTCCTCAAAATATTTTCTAAACATATTTTCTATTTGGAAATCAACTACGCTGAACAAAATGGCTATCTCAAAATTTTGGTTGGATGTGTTTGGGGAAATGATGGGCGTGGGGGGGGGGGGGCTAGTTTCCCTCCAATCACTTTCGACTATTGAAAAGGGTACTAGCCCTTTGAATTTACAATCGAATGAGCCTTTTTTGAAGTATCTACGACAACGCCTTCTATAAAACCTTATGTGCCCCCAGGGCATAACTTAAAACCCTTGCCCTGAGGGTTGTGGGGGAGTATCCTCCTCAAAAACATATTTTCTATCCGGAAATCAACTACGCTTAACAAAACAGCTATCTCAAAATTTTGATTGAACGTGTTTGGGGGAATGATGTGCGTGGGGGGGGGGGTAGTTGCCCTCCAATCACTTTCGACTATTAAAAAGGGTACTAGCCCTTTGAATTTCCAATCAAATGAGCCTGTTTTGAAGTTTCTACGACAACGTCTTCTATAAAAACCTTATATGTCTCCAGGGCATAACTTAAAACCCTTGCTCTGAGGTTTGTGGGGGCGTGTCCTCCTCAAAAACATATTTTCTATCTGGAGATCAACTACGCTAAACAAAATGGCTTTCTCAAAATTTTGATTGAATGTGTTTGGGGGAATGATGGTCGTGGGGGGGGGGGGCTAGTTGCCCTCCAATACTTTCGACTATTAAAAAGGGCACTTGAACACTCAATTTCCAATCGAATGAGTCCCTTTTGAAATTTCTACGACGACCACTTCCTTATGCAGTGCCCAGCTCTAAAGGAAAAAAATAATAAATAGTACATTGTGCCAATATCGTTCTTATATGCCCTCAGGGCATAACTTAAACCCCTTGCCCCGAGGGCTGTGGGGGAGTTTCCAACTCAAAAATATATTTTCTATCTTGATTCAACTACGCTGAACAAAATGGCTATCTCAAAATTTTGATTGGATGTGTTTGGGGAAATGCTGGGTGCGGGAGAGGGGGGCTAGTTACCCTCCAATCACTTTCGACTATTAAAAAGGGCACTAGCCCTTTGAATTTCCGATCGAATGAGCCTTTTTTGAAGTTTCTACGACAACGTCCTCTATAAAAAAACCTTATATGCCCCCAGGGCATAACTTAAAACCCTTGCACTGAGGGTTATGAGGGAATGTCCTCCTCAAAAACATATTTTCTATAATGAAATCAACTACGCTGAACAAAATGGCTATCTCAAAATTTTTATTGAATGTGTTTGGGGGAATGATGGGCGTGGGGGGGGGGGGGCTAGTTGCCCTCCAATCAATTTCGACTATTAAAAAAGGCACTAGCCACTCCAATTTCCAAACGAATGAGCCATTTTTGAAGTCTCTACGACAATTCCTTCGATACGAAGTGCCCGACTGAAGAAGAAGAAGAAAAAAACACATTGTGCCCTCATCGTTCTTTACTAAGGCAGCGCTAGCGCGCTGCCTATGATATCTTCAGCCTTAGTAGTACCCGCTAAAGAAGTAGTAGTTTTAGTGATCCTCTCAACATTCCTTGAAAGACTTACCCTATTTCCCTTCGTATTTTGGGAAAGTAGCCTATCTTTTCTCAATAACGTATGCTATAGCTAAACAATTAACAAATTGCCTAACTTACAGCCCTTGCCCTGAGGCCGTGGAGGGGGGGGGGAGTGACGTCCCCAAACGCATAATCACTGAACCTCTCAACAATGCTGAAAAAATAGATGTCTCAAAACTTTGTTCGGATGTTTATTTTTGAGAGATGATGGACGGGGGGGGGGGGGCTGGCTACTCTCAAATTACTCCTGACTCTTAAAAAGGGCACTATAGCTTAAAATTTCAAATCATATGATCTCCATCTGAAGTTTATACACAACCAATAACATAGAAACCTTAAATGCCCCCAGGGCATAACTTACAGCCCTTGCCCCAGGGTTCTGAGGGGCTGTGTCAACCCTGGAGGCATTGTTATATGTTCTTTGTACTATTTTGTTTTAAAATGGATATCTCACAATTTCAATCAGCGTTTCATGAAAGAGAGGTAGTTAGAGGGAGGGGAGGGGGGGGGGGGTAGTTGACCTCCATCACTTTTGACTCATAAAGAGAAACTAGAACTTCCAATTTTCAAACAAATGATCCACCTCTAAAGTTTATACAACTACCCCTTCCATAAAAACCTTAAATGCCCCCGGGGTATAATTTACAACCGTTGTCCCCAGGCTCTGGTGGTTTATAACAACCCCAAAAGCCTTGTTATATGATCTTTGGACTACTTTTAATTAAATGTCTATCTTAAAATTTCTGTTACCTGCACTTCGGAAAAACGTGACGAGGGGGAGGGGTAGCTGACCTTTGATAACTTCGACTCTTAAAAAAGGCACTAAAACTTCTTATTTCCTTTCCAATGAGACCCCTGCGAAGTATTTATGACCAACCTTTCTATAAAAACCCTATATGCCCCTAGGGTATAACTTACAACCCTTCCCCTGAGGGCTGTGGGTGGTTTTTATCCTCTGACATAATGTCCGAACCCTTCAATTACGCTGCAAAATTTTGATGGGATGAGTTGGGGGAAATGATATCTGTGTAGGGAAGGGAGGCTGGTTGCTCACAAATCACTTTTGACACTTAAAAAGGGCACATAGCTTCCGATTTCAAATTTAATGAGCCCCAGCTGCAGTTTATACGACCTGCCACTCCATGAAAAACCTTATACGCCCCCACTGCATAACTTAAAACGTTGCCCCAGGGCTCTGGGGGGGTTATGCCAACCCTAGAGGCATTGTTTTATGCTTTTTAGACTATTTTGAACAAAGTTGCTATCTCATAATATCAGTCAGATGCGTTTTTGTGAAAAGAGGAGTAGTCGAGGGGGGGTCTAGTTGCCCCCCCATCACTTTTGAATCTTGAAAGGGGACTACAACTTCCAATTTTCAACCAAATGAGACTCCTCTAAAGTTTATACAACTATCCCTTCCATAAAAACCTTAAATGCCCCAGGGGCATGACTTACAACCCTTTCCCCCAGGCTCTGGAGGTTTGTTTCAACCCCAAAAGCCTTGCTATATGATCTTTGGACTATTTTGAATAAATCTATTATACCAAAATTCCAATTAAATGCATTTTGGGACATTACGGCGTGTATGTGGCGGGGGGGGGGGGGGGGGTTTAGATGCAATCTCGATCGCTGTTACTCTTAAAAAGCGCACTAGAACTTGTTATTACCAATCCAATGAACCACTTCCAAAGTTTTTACGACCACTCTTTCTATAAAAACTATATATACCCCCAAGGCATAACTTACAACCCATGCCCTGAGGGCTCTAGGGGGGGGGTCATCCTCAAAACATAATTTTCGGAACTTTCAACTACGCTGAACAAAATGGCTATCTCACAATTTTAATTGGATGTGTCAAGGGAAATGATGGGCGTGGAAGGGGGGGGGGGGGGTTGTCCTCAAATCACGTTCGACTATTAAAAAGGGCACTATCCCTTCATTCAATTTCCAATCGAATGAGCCCTTTTCGAAGTTTCTACATACGAAGTGCCCTGGTCTAAAACAAACAAACCAAAAAAAACAAAATAAAATAAATAAATAATATGTTATGTCAACATCGTTCTTTACTTAGGCAGTGCTATGGCGCTGCCTATTTATCATCAGTGCTTAAATCTACCAGCATCAAGTTAAGTAACTAAATTAAAGCTAGTAACCAGGTCAAGGTCAGAGAAATTACTAGATTAAAACTGCATCAATTGGATTAAATTGTGATTGGTCATGGGTTTTGGAAAAATTTAGTAAATACTTCCCCATGAAATATATGAATAGCTGTGTGACGAAAGCTGAGAACAGTAAACCAAAATAAGGCAACAAAGCTACACAAAGGCACGTATAAATTTAGTGAAGAAACACATGAAAGCCAGAGAATTTCCAGATAATCTTTGACCTCATTTCCCTGGGTATCTCTCATGTAAGCCGATGTTGATGCAGAAATATTATGGATTGGTCATTTCGTATTTTTGGAGACTGAAGATTGATAATTTTATCCACATAAATACTACAGGGCCAATCCATACTAACAGGGACGTAAATTGGGGGGCAGGGGAGGAGCAGTTAACCCCTGAATATTCTACTCCTTCCTTCCCTATATTTAAAAAATAATTTTTCAAAATTTTCATTCAAAAATACATTTCTTTTGGTACTTTCATTGAAAAATACATTTCTTTTGGTATTTCTATTGGAGAAATCAAAGAAACAGCGAAATACCTCTGCCTCTTCCTTTATTTTCATGACTTAACACTACTACATTTTTATTTTTGGAAATATATATTATAATCATTCTAATAAATAATGATCAGTTTTATTCTTTTCTTTTTTTCTTTTTTTTTATTACTACGTCAATGACAAGTTTGGCTGTAAACAGTTTTTAAATATTATACATAGTTTTGCCGTTACACTAGCAGTGTTTAATGAACAGCTTTTTTTGTTAAATAATCTACAATTTTAAAGCAAACTTTACCATTTAAAGGCAAGGAAGAAATATGATACTCTTTTCAATTCTCATAGGAGTCCTAAAAGATACATTCTACTAAGATCCCTGTTTCCGCTTTTTCTTCCCTAGCGTGACCCTTACTTTTTCATGTTTGTCCCATCGGATTTCCTTGAACAAGATAGTGATTTGCTTATGGTTTAAATGGACTTTCAAGAACAAAAAAGTGGACAATTCTTACAACAACTGCATGACGTCAACAGAACGAACGGCCAACACGACAAAAAGGAATTATGTCTGGAAAATAATGCATATCAGAGTTTCACGCTATTGATTTTTTATTTATAATAATCAGTAGGGTTTATAGTTTATTTGAGTCGGCCCTATAGTCTGCTGCTACAGCCGGGTTACAACTCGGGGCCCCGTACTACCAAGCCAAGATCCAACCCACTGTACCACAACAAAACCCAAGAAAGCTTGAGAAAGACACGCCAAGGGTATTTGAAATGTTAAGCCAAGTCAGTTACGTGTTCGCTACTTCTTTTGTTGTTTGAGAAAAAGAAAACAAACTTAACTGGTTAAAGCCTTTATAGCAATGAATGATAAGTAAGCAACGACCCATGTCAGTAGAAAAAAACTCTAAATAATTAAATCTTGATAAATATTAATTTAAACAACTTAAAAAAAAAAAGTTTTCCAAAGAAGAGTAAAGAGCTCCATTAAGCCGAAAAGGTACAGAAATAGCGTTAAATAATCTTCCAAGCGTAAAACTACCGCAACTCACCATCAATACATGAATGAAAGTTAAATCGAACAAAATTTACGATAATTAACCAAGTCAAACTCAAAACGAGCAAAAATTAACATGATTAGGGCTGACACCCCCCATGACTTCCCAAGGCCAGAACATAATTTGCACTTTACTGAAAAAAAAATGACCGTGGATTGTCAGTTTAATATACATATTAAATTAAAAAAACAAGTTTTTTCAACTGAAAGTAGGGAGCAATATTAAAACTTAAGACGAACGGAAATTATTACGCGTACGAGGGGGGTTTCCCCCTCCTCAACACCTCGCTCTTCACGCTGAAGTTTTTTAGTATTTAAAAAAAAGTTACTTATTGTTCTAATTAAACGACCCTTGTGTTTCAGGAGTCGTTTTTAAATAATTGGGACAAAGCTTAGACTTTAGCATAAAGAGTGAGGTGTTGAGAAGGGGACAGCCCCTCTCGTATATGCAATAATTTCTGCTCGCTTTAAGTTTTAATATTGCTTCTTACTTTCAGTTGAAACAATTATTTTTTTTATTTAATTCCTCCACCTCCACAAAAAAGCCCCTCCTCACGGAAATACCCAATGAAAAATACAATCCCGGCAAAAAATTACCAAGGAAAATCACCCTTAACACCTCCACGCATAAAATTGAGTCAGTAAAGAGAAAGAAAGACATATAAAAAAATTTCGTACAGGAATTCTGGCGAATTCCCCGAGTATAGAGTTTCCCCTGAAATGTTCATCCCCTGGAAAGTTCCCTCTCCGTGGAACATTCTCCCCGTGAAGTTCCCCAGCAAAAATTTCTTCCTCCCCTCCCCAACCCGAAAAATTTATGCATACTTCCAAAGAATAAATACTATACGTAAAGATTGGGCAAATTTTACAACTTAAAGACCTTTCCCCAGGAGTTTTGGGAGGTCATGTTATTTATTTCCAAAAACATAGTTATTAGGCCTTTCAACTATGCTGAACAAAATAGCAATCTCAGAATTTTGATCGGACGATTTTGGGAAAAAAGTGGTGGGGAGGGGGTCTAGTTGCCCTCCAGTTTTTTGTTCGTATAAAAAAGGACACTAGAACTTTTAATTTTCGTTAGAACAAGCCCTATCCCGATGTTCTAGGCCGACTGGGTTGATACAATCACCCCAGGAAAATAAAACTAAAAAAAACAATAAACACGCACACGTGATCTTTCTTCTGATAAAAAGAACAAAATTCCCCATTTTAAAGATAAGAGCTTGAAACCTTTACAGAAAGGTTTTCTGATGCGCTGAATTTGATGGTGTGATTTTCATTAAAATGCATGAATTTTAAGGGGTGTCTCCCCCTTTCTTCGAAAATCAGGTAAATTTCCTGAGGCTCGTAACCTTTGATGGGTAAGACTAAACTTAATAAAACTTATATATTTAAAATCAGCATAAAAATCCAATTCTTTTGATATATCCGTTGGTATCAAAATTTCGTTTTTTAGAGTTTCATTTACTTTTGAGCCGGGTCGCTCCTTTACTAACTCTTTGATACTGATATTTATTCCTAAGGTTTTAATGATTTTTTATGTTTTAAATTAAAAAACTTGAAAACATTTAAACTGTACTTTGTTTTCAGTAAATTGCAAAGATGTTCTGGTCTTGAGAAGGCATGTTTTATTTGTATTGATACGGCCTTCGCTGGATTTCAAACAAATAAATTATTATTATTATTATTATTATTTCTTAGTTTTTTGTTTTTTTTTTTGTTTTTTTTTTTTGTTTTTTTTTTTTCCATGAAGGTGATCGTGTTTAGTTATCATCGGACAATATCAGGATAGGACATTTTTGAAAGAAAATTGAAAGTTCTAGTTCTAGGTAAAGTAGTAAATAGATCAAGCCAAAGGAAAGTGCTTATTTTTCCCGGTACATAAAACCAAAGCTTTGCCCTGAATAGGACCAAAATACTATTGATCAAGAATTTGAGGTATCCAATCAACTTAGAACTATGTAAAATAGGTTATGTATATGGCCTAAGTCACAGAGGCCATTACGCCGCGCAGTGATACATTCGTCCCTGAACATAAGAGTACACATGTTCATGTGCATATTCGTGCATATACACATGTGCATATTCGTCCCTGAACATGTGAGAACATACGATATGCACAAAACAAACGCCTGCTATCGACTATTATTTGTAACTGTCATTTGACTGATGTGTTTGATTTTATGCTGCATTAATTTATGTCAACCATTTTTCATAACTGTGCACCAAATATAAGGGGGAATGTCAGCGGATCTTTCTGTGGGGGAAGGAGAATCCTTTAAGCCTCAAATATATTTAAAATTTTGTAATTTTCAGGGAAAGGTCGTTCACAATGGTATGGATGAGAAAAGAAGGAATTTACCTCCAAAACATCCTACGTTGGATAAAGTCATCTAGACTAAATATGTAATGTGGTCACAGAGGGGGAAATATTTCCAGTGTTAACGTAAAAATTATTTGAGTTTAAAATTAAAGACTGCATTCATTTGTCTACGTCCATGGAGATGCGGAGGTTGGGGGCATTTGTAAGAGTATGATTTGTCCAAAGAGGGTTCTTACTAAAATCCCTCTTCGCTACCTGGGCTGGGGGTCTTTGGGATCTAAAATTGGGGCAGCAGTTTGCTAATTTTTTGACCCAAACAAGCCTTCCTTCTTATCCTCTCAAATGGTATGACTAATCTGATGTCTGGGCGTCTGCGAAATGTCTCCTGCAATTTTTATCAGTATGAGCATCATGGATATTTTGTAGAAGACATGAATTTTTCATTGTTATGACTTTACATTAATGTACTTTACAGAGAGGGGGGGGGTTATGGGCTGTATATCAAAGAAAATTAGCCCCCAGTTTTCTTTCATTTACATTACGTACTGTGTCTTCAGAACGTAACAGTTTTTGAAAGTGAGGATCCTGTTGATACCTATGATGTACCGTACACTATCGTGTTGTCTACATACTATCGTATATTTACCGCATCAATCTAGCTCATATTCAAACGAAGATACTTGGAAACTTCTGTCTGAGGAAATGGCTGCTCTACGTTTCAAGTACCCGTGCATGTGATTTATATTGATGGGGGATTATAACGCGTACACGGCCGATTTTTTAGCACAACTTGATACTTGTGATGGTTTTAATTTTGCAGATCCTTCAATTCAAGAAGAAGAAAGTTTGGAGAATTTAAGGGGAAAGCATACAAAGGACAAGAGAAGGAGAAAGAACGCTTGGGGAAGTAAGCCTTTACATTTTTATAGGGAGTGTGGTTTGATTATAGTTAATGGGAGGGCTAGAAAGGATAAGGAGATAGGGGAGTTTACATGTTTGTCGGGTAAGAACCCAAGTTTAATTGAATATATTTTGGTTGATGGTTGTCTCTTGTCGTGCTGTGCGTATTTTGAGGTTCTGGAAATAGTTTGCTCCAACCGTTTGCCATTGCTGTTATAGATCAGAGTGGAAGATCGTCGATGGAAAAATAAGGTTACAGAAAAGCTTTAGGAAAAAAGTGTACTAAATTTAAGAAAAAATAAAGAATAGGGATAGGAGTAGATATTTATGATGAAGATTTATTTAAGGCTAATGTAGGAACCGAAAATTTATAGAAAGAGATGGGTGAAGATTACTCAGTTAGTTGAAGTGGGCAAAGTAAATGAAGCAGACGAGTGTGAGGGTATTCGACTCATTGTACAAGAGAGCCTGAGGAAAGTACACTCATCCCAACTGCAAGAAATAGAGAATAATTTAAGAATTTACAGAGAGAACAGAAAGCGCTATAAGAAGATGATAAGAGAGAAAAAACAATGCGAAGCAGCGAAGAAAGAAAAATAACTTATTAAACGATTCAGGGAACAAGATACACATCAATTCTGGAAAGCTGTACATAGGTCGCTGAAGGGAGAGGCACACAAGACATGTTCTTTGGAACCTGAACAGTGGGAACAGCCCCTCAGGGCACAATCGGTAAACAAAAACCGAATGGAAGAAGATCTCTAAAACAGTTTACCAGAAATTGTACCTTTTGGACCCTCTGATAGAAGGAGACACGAAATTCATCGCACCAATTTCAGAAAAGGAGATATGGGACGCTATGAAATCAGCAAAAGAAAAATCTATAAGTCGAGACGGAATTCCACTACGAGTATGTAAAAAGGCAAAAGAAGTATGCATACCCGTTTTATCTGCCGTTTTCAGCCACCTATTTTTATTGTGCAGCTGGCCAATAGAATGGACAACATCTATAGCTGTACCATTATATAAAAAAGGAAACAGCAAAGAGTTATGGAATTACCGACTGATCCAGATTTCTCCCATAGTTGATAATAGTTTTTGTAAGATATTAGCTAGTCTGCTAAGAAAATGGCTGGAAGATTTAGGGAAATTAATAAAGGAGCAGGGAGGGTTTAGCAAAGAAGGGGGTACAATAGAGCAGATTTTATTTTGCATAGTATAGTTAGAAAAGGAATCATGAAAAGAGGGGGTAGGATCTATGTAGCGTTCCTGGACGTAAGAAGGGCTTTTGATAATGTGGAGCTATGCTAGTTAAGCTAGGAGCTAGGTTAAGCTATTAAGCTAGGAGCTATGCTAGGAGCTAGCCTGTAAATTTTGCTAGATTAATTGTAGGAATATTTAGTTCAGTAGACCTAGTTGTTAGAATACTAGATAAGGTATCCGGGAGAATTTTGACGCGAATAGGTTTAAAACAGGGATGCCCACTGTCACCAATTTTGTTCAACGTTTATATTAATTATATAGTTGATTTCTTCAAGAAGAAAAGCGCCCCGGCAGTGCTGCTAAGTGTTTCAAAAATATGCAGGTTTTTCTTTGCTGATGATATTGGTCTTATAGTACAATCGGCAAAAGAAATGCAAACATTATTAAACGTAATGGAGGAATATTTGGATATGAAAGGATTAGAATTAAATAAGAAGAAAACGGTAACTGTAGTTTTAGGAAAGGTGGAAAATTAAGGAAAGATGATGAATTTAGATTTAAAGGTGAATTTATAGATATTAAAAAAGAATTCGTGTACTTAGGGGTTAAGTTTCATTGGAATGGTAAGTATGCACGGGATGTTCAGTATCGAGTACAAAAAGGTAAATATATGCATGAATTTAATTTTAGAAAGTGAAGTTTGAAAGATTAAGGACTTAGTAATGCATAAATATTTATTTAAAACTAAACCCCTCCCGGTTATGCATTACGACGGTGGGCTGTGGGGTCTCAGAGAAAGTGAGGAGTTGGAGAGAATGCAAAGGAACTTGTTTTAAGAGAGTTTTTTGGGTCCATAAATCTACTCACAGTTTTTCACTGGAAGAGGACTAGGGAATGGATTGGTTAAGAAGAAATTGGTCAACTGGAAGTGTGAAGTTTTGGATACGAAATCTAAAAAGTAAAAATGGGCAAACGAGAGAACCATGTTTTAGTCTATTGAGCGATAAGATAAAAGTAGGGTTACCACGAGAAATCATAACAATTTTAGATGAAGCAAGATATTCGTATTTCTGGAACAAAGATCAGGGATGAATTTGGATACAGTGGTTGATAAGGTAAAAGAAAGGTTACACGAGCAAGGAATACAGCAATGGCAGGCACGGAAGGAGGCCTCAGGATCTCTGAGTCTGTATAGTACGCTGAAGAACACGGGGGGGGGGGGGGGAAGAAGTTTATTTTAAGTTGGGGTTGAAAGGGAAAAAAATGAATTTTGAATTTAAGGGGATGGTCGATTGATATTGGGGAAAGGGAGAGTTAATTTAGGGGTCATAGTGTTAACCCAGTCCCTTGTCCGATGTGTGGGCATGATGATGATGATATTTTTCATATTTTGGGGAATTTTAAGGAATTGGTGGATCTGAGAAATGAGTGATTTTCGTTAGTGTTGGCAGATAGAAGGTGGGTGGAAAGGATTATAGGATCACGAGCTAAAATGACATTAAGAAATGTGATTAAGTATGCTGATTAAGGGCTAATACATCGTGAAAGATGTATCTCTTTATAAATATTTTCGTGAAGATTCATATATAAGTAGGTTTTTCTTTTTAATTTATTAGTGTTATTTTGTTAGTTTTGTTATGTTTATATTCTGTTTTTTTACTATGGCCCGACGGCTATTTTTGGAAATACATACATACATACATACATCACTGTATTGGTTTTCTTGGCTTCATGAGCGCTTAAATTAGCAATCGGCATACCCCATTTAGATACCAATTGATTTCTAGAATACCAAAATTAGCAAGCTGTCACCCCGACATTAGACTCATAGATGCTAACCCAGATTTGGAAACCGAAGAAAAAAAAGAAGACTTCCAGGTATCGTCCGAAGAATCTCCTCTGAACAAGGTTTCCGACTCGTGAAAACGTAAAAAAATAACTATAAAACAAATTGTTGATGCTTTTTTCAAAGTTTTTTCCTGTAACCCCCCCCCCCCCCGAAAAATCCTTTTGTAAAAAAAAAAGAAATCGTGATATGAATTGTAGCTAAGGAGCAGCTTGGCCCAAACTTTAATAACAATTGACACATCAAAAGAATTGGGTATTTATGCTGATTCCAAATATTTAAGATTCACTAAGTTTGATGTTACTGATTCACAGTAACATTAAACATCAAACAAACCCCTAGCCTCAAATATGCCTGCTTTTCAAAAAGGGAAAACACCCATAAAAAGTAAACTGACCTTTATTAATATCATACCATCAAATTCAGCATATCAGAGAACTCTAATGAAGAGGTTTCAAGCTCTTATCTACTAAAATGTGGATTTTATATTTTTGCCTGAAGAACCATCGTGGATGTGTGTTCAATCTTTTTTTCCAGAGGTGATCGTGTTAAGCCAATGGTCCTGAGAGACCACGAGAGGGCTCATTCGAAAGAAAATTATGAGTTACACTGCTTTTTTTAAGTGACCAAAAATATTGGAGGGCAACTACCCCCCTCCCCTCCCATGCCATTTTTTTAAAGACACCTGATCAAATTTTGAAAATAAATCCCAATTTGATTCAGTATAGTTGAAAGGTCCCAATAAAAAAAAAAATTATGCCTTTTGGGATGACAAGACACCCCAGATACCCTCCGCAAAGGGCTGCAAGTTACGTAATTTACCCATTGTTCAAATATATCATTTATTTTGGGGATATATAAGGATTTTTGGGGGGGGGATTTTCTATGGAGGGGTTTGCCCAGGGGGGGAATTTCCATTGCGAAGAAAGTTTCTGGGTGTAGCTTTCCAGGGAAATTTTAAAGGGGACAGGAAGGGAACTTCTTGGTATGATTTGAAAAATGGTTAGAAATTATATTTAAAAGCAAGTTTTCAACTAAAAGTAAGGAGCAACATTAAAACTTAAAACAAACTGAAATTGTTTTGTATATTAGGAGGGCTACCTTTTCCTCGACTCTCGCTCTTTACCCTAAAGTTTCTTTTTTTTTACAATTCTTTAAGAAAGACTACTCAAAGACAAGGGCCATTGAACTTGAACAAGAAGTTTTTTTTTAAGAATTCTAAAACTTTTCTAAAAGAATTCTAAAAGTCTTAGAAATGAATTCTAAAACTTTAGCGTAAAAAGCGAGGATTGAGGAAGGGTTAGCTCCATCAATATACGGAATAATATCTGTTCGTTTTAAGTTTTAATGTTGCTCATTACTTTCTAAAAAACTTCTAAAAAAAAACATTACTTTCTTAAAAAACTTTCTAAAAAACTTTCTAAAAAAACATATTTGGAGACAGGAACGGCTCCGGTGAATACTCAAACGTAATCTAACTCCAGTTCGGATTTTCTGAGGTATTTATTTCTCAATTTTTATTTTTATTTGTATCTTATGGGGTTTATGTTTTATCTGTTTATATTTCCCTAGTCACCTTGTCCACTAGCTTATGCTTTTACTGCTTGATGAAACCAATTCTATTGAAGAAGGTCAAACCTTAAACAGCTAAATAGACATAATATATTTGGAGCCAGGGAGGGCTTCGGGAATACTCAAACGTAATCTAATTCCAGCTCGCATTTTCTGAGCTATTTATGACTCAATTTTGCTTCTGTTTACATTTTATGGGGCAATATTTTGCCAAAGAATTTTGTTTCATGCTATCAAAATATCTAGGAAATACAAAACAAGAAAATAAAACTCTAATTGCCTTCCACTAGGTGAAAATTATAAAGAAAAACGGAACATTTAGTTCATTTCAATTATTTTCGCAGTGGAGTTTTTTAGTTATTTTTTAAGCTTGCTCATCAACTCAATGAGCCCCTCGTAAAGAGCACTCAAAAGAAAATGGGGATCTAAAAGGGGTCAATAAACTTTTTTTTCATAACAGCTTGAAACTTAAAACCGTAAGTCTCGGGTCAATTACAGCTGTCTGAACAAGAAAATTTTTTAGCTTCTGAACAAGAATTTTTTTTAGAATAAAATTTCTAAAAATATTGTTAGAAATTTTTTAGGGGTGGTGTAGCCACGCCTTAAATTATGACCAGAAAAAAAAATGTAAAGACAAAATTGTGAACTCTACTATAGAAGTTTCATGCTCCTATCTGCAAAAATTTGGAATTTTGTATTCTTTGCTAGAAGAAAGATCAGGATGCGTGTTTATTTGTTTTTGTTTTATTTATTTATTTATTTTTTTCCAGGGGTGATCGTATCGATCCGGAAGACCTGGAATATCGTGAGAGGGCTCATCCAAACGGAAATTAAAAGTTCTAGTGTCCTTCTTGAGTGACCAAAAAAATTGGAGGGCAACTTGGCCTCTTCCCACGCTCATTTTTTTACCGAACTCACCAAATCAAAATTTTGAGGTAACCATTTTGCTCAGCATAGTCGAAAATCTAATAAATATGTCTTTGAGGATGACTTAATCCCCCACAGTTCCCGGGGGAAGGGGTGCAAGTTATGGACTTTGCCTATTGTTTATAAATAGTATTGGCTAATGGGAAGTATACAGACGTTTCAGGCCGGATTTTTTTATGGTGGGGAGGGGGGAGGGGGTAGGAGGAGGGGGTTACGGGGGAGGATCTTTCCATGTGGATGTTTCCTTTAGGGAAGAGACATTTCTATGAAGGGAGCATCGGATTTCCCAGCATTATTTAAAAAACGATCAGGAATTAAATAAAAAAAACAAGTTTTTTCAACTGAAAGTAAGGAGCAACATTAAAATTTAAAACGAACAGAAATTATTACGTGAGTAGAAAGGACCCTAAAGGTCCCACCCCTCACCCCTGCTGCCACCTACAACTTTTTTACATAATTTATTCAAGGATTATTGATCTAGTCTAATGGGGTCAATGACCTCTTTTTCCAAGGTCAATTTAGTTGTTGTTGTTGTTGTTTTGGTCAAGTGCATGCTCAGTGCGAATGTTATGATCGAGAAATAGGAAACATTATTTGTTGTTGTTGTTGTTTTGTCCAAATGCATGCTAGAGGCGAATGTTGAGAGTTTCCAGGAATAGAAAACAGTTAGATCATGTGTTTCCTTCTCAGCCAATCAGAGACTC
>NC_142798.1:79764111-79766140 GCF_049724085.1 Artemia sp. Qi Xiang Cuo | reverse complement strand
TTGTACTTCGTTCAGTTACATGGTACTGAGAACCCTACTACAAGAGGTTTCAAGCTCCTATCTACAAAAATGTGGAATTTTGCATTTTTTGCCAGAAGAAAGATCACGGATGCGTGTTTATTTGTTTTTTTTGGTTTTTTTTCTCGGGGTGATCGTGTGACCCAGTCGTCCTAGAATATCGTGGGAGGGCTCATTCAAACGGAAATTAAAGGTTCTAGTGCCCCTTTTAAGTGACCGAAAAATGGAGGGCAACTAGGCCCCCTCAACGCTAATTTTTCCCAAAGTCACCCGCTCAAAATTTTGAGATAGCCATTTTGTTCTGCATGGTCGAAAATATGATAACTTGCTTTTAGGGATGACTTAATCCCAGAGTCCCCCGGGGGAGGGCTGAAAGTTATGAACTTTACCCAATGTTGACATATAGTGGTTATTGGGAAGTATACAGACGTTTTCAGGGGGGATTTTTTTCTGGTAGTGGGAGAGGGGGAGGGGAGTGGGTCCAAAGGGTTATGTGGGAGGATCTTGCCATGAAAGAAGTTTTCATGGGGAAGGGACATTGGTGCTATGATGGGGCACTTAGTTCCCATTGTTTAAAAAAGTGCAGAAATTACATATATATATATATATATATATATATATATATATATATATATATATATATATATATATATATATATATATATATATATATATATATATATATATATATATATATATATATATATATATATATATATATATATATATATATATATATATATATATATATATATATATATATATAAACAGATTTTTCAACTGAAAGTAAGGAGCAACATCAAAACTTAAAACGACAGAAAACATACGTATATGATTGGGTTCACCCCTAGTCAATACCTCGCTCTTTAAAGCCAAAGATTATTTAGTACTTTCATAAGAGCTATTTATTCTAATTAACGGCATTTGTGATTATGAGGTCATTTTTAAGGAATTGGAACAAAATTCGAACTTTAGCTTAAAAGAGCTTGAAAAGTATTGACGAGGAGCGAGACCCTCTAATATACGTATTAGTAAATATATGAATATAGAAGTTCGTTACGTAAGTTAATTCATGCT
Organism: Artemia sp. Qi Xiang Cuo; assembly: GCF_049724085.1. Classification (NCBI taxonomy): domain Eukaryota; kingdom Metazoa; phylum Arthropoda; class Branchiopoda; order Anostraca; family Artemiidae; genus Artemia; species Artemia sp. Qi Xiang Cuo. The sequence continues at coordinate 79,765,045 of NC_142798.1, read as the reverse complement.
GAGTTACGTATATTTATTACTAATAAAAACGTTCGTAAATAAAAATTAAACAGGTTTCGAGAAAGCTATTTAACCAAATAAAAGTCAAATTAATATTCAAATTTTGTTTTAAATATTCAGTGTACGATTACGATTAAATATTCCCTTACAGGAGACTAAATAAAAAAAAACAAGTTTTTTTTAACTGAAAGTAAAGGGGAACGTTAAATTCTGAAAACGAACGGAAATTATTCCGTATATGAAAGGGGCTGTCCCCTCCTCAAACACCTCGCTCTTTACGCTAGGGTTTGACTTTCTCACAACTCTATTTTTTTAAACAATGAAAAAACTTTAGTGTAAAGAGCGAGGCGTTGAGGAGGCGACAATCCCTTTCCTTATACGGAATAAATAATTCTGCTCGCTTCAAGTTTTAACGTCAGTCTTTACTTTCGCGCTAAACAAAAAAAAGGCTTTTTTATTTATTTAATAAAATTAAAAGAAGGGGATGCACTATGCATGTCACAATCAAAATGGAGACTAACCACGGCAGTGTAGAAGATTTTCTTCGGTGCTAGTTTTCTGGAGCCGACAGTAAATCTATCGAAGACTCAATGCCTTATTGGCTTTAGCTCCCTGCAAACCTTCACAGTGTTTGGCGTTTTTCAACTTCGAAATAGTAACACCGAGTTCTCTCTAATGGCTTAAGCTCGACGACAACTGATAAATTTCAAATCCGTAATTGGAATATGAAAGAAAAGATGAAAGGAAATATGGTCAAACTGGAGGGCTTTTCATTTGCGGGATTAATTCCTAGTTTCCAAGCGAGCAGCTCATTGACACAGCAAGTTAAGATCAAGCTCGATCAGAGTATCAATTGGAAAAATTCAGCCAAATAATTTTGAGTTAATGATTGTGGGTGTCAAAATTAGCAATCTGTATCTCCAATTTTAAATAT
>NC_142798.1:79744111-79759111 GCF_049724085.1 Artemia sp. Qi Xiang Cuo | reverse complement strand
TAATAATATATAATAAGATACTTAGACACTTACAATAATTTGACAATATTCCAAGGTATTTCTAATAAGATAATAACCGGGCAGAGGTTCACCCTGCAAGTCATAGATTTCCGACCTCAGTCTCAAAAATCTGAGTATATATATGAAAAACCAACCGCGTCCATCCGGTTCATCGACGCACTTTGCCAGGAAATTGGTTATTGAGCAAGTTCCCTCCAAGCTTACACATTCAGGGATGTGTATCTTTATCTTAATAAAAAGTGGTATTTCATCACTTTTGTATTTGCGTCTTAATATTTTTACTAAAATCCAAATTGACTTAATTAGAAAGCTTTGCAACACATATAAGGTTTTTATAGAAAGCGTTGTCGTAGGAACTTCAGAAAAGGCTCATTCAATTGAAAATTCAAAGGGCTAGTGTCCTTTTGAAAATTCAAAAGTGATTGGAGGGCAACTATCACCCTTTTCATGCCCACCATTTTCCCAAACACATCCAATCAAAATTTTTAGATATTCGTTTTTTTCAACGTAGTTAAAAATTCTGGAAATTAGGTCTTTTAGGATAATAATCCCCTCACAGCCCATAGGGTAAGGTTTATAAATTATGCTCTGGGGGCATATAAGGTTTTTATAGAAAGCGAGGTTGTAGAAGCTTCAAAAGGGCTCATTGAATTGGGAATTCAAAGGGCTAGTGACCTTTGTAATAGTCGAAAGTAATCGAAGGGCAACTAACCCACATCTAAGGTCATCAATTCCCCAAACACATCCAATCAAAATTTTGAGATATGCATTTTTTTTCAACGTAGTTGAAAGTTCTGGAAATTAAGTCTTTTAGGATGATAACCCCCTCAGAGCCCTTAGTACAATGGTTGTAAGTTATACCCTGGGAGCATATAAGGTTTATATAGAAAATTGCTGTAGAAATTTCAAAAAGGGCTAATTTGTTTGGAAATTGAAAGGGCTAGTGTCCTTTTCAATAGTCGAAAGTGAGTGGAGAGTAATTAACCTCCCTCTCACGCCCACCATTTCCCCAAACACATTCAATATAGAGATAGCCATTTTGTTCAACGTATTTGAAAGATCTGAAAATTATGTATTTAAGGATGACAAACACCCCAGAGCCCACAGAGAAAATTTTCTAAGTTATGCCCTGGGGGCATAAAAGGTTTTCATAGATAGTGTTGTCGCAAAAACTTCAAAAGGGGCTCATTCAATTGGAAATTGAAAGATCTAGTGCCCTTTTTAATAGTCGAAAGTGATTGGAGGGTAACAACCCCCCTCTCACGCCCACAATTACCCGAAATACATCCAATCCAAATTTTCAGATACCCATTTTGTTCAACGTAGTAGAAAGTTCTGTAAATTAGGTCTTTGAGGATGGCAACCCCCCAACCCTTAAGGCAAGGGCTGTAAGTTATGACCTTTGGGGCATATAAGGTTTATATTGAAAGTGTTGTCGTAGAAACTCCAAAAGGGTTCATTTGATTGGAAATTGAAAGGGCTAGTGCCTTTTTAATAGTTGAAAGTGACTGGAGAGCAGCTAACACCCCTCTCACGCCCGCCATTTCCCCAGACACATCCAATCAATATTTTGAGATAGCCATTTTAACGTAGGAGAAACTTCATGAAATTAGGTTTTTGAGGATGACAACCCCCCTCACAGCCCTTAGGACAAGGGTTGTAATTTATACCCTGGGGGCATATAAGGTGTTTATAGAAAGCGTTGTCGTTTCCAAAATGGCTCATTCGATTGGAAATCGAAAGGCCTAATCCCTTTTTTAATAGTCGAAAGTGATTGGAAGGCAACTAATCCCCCTCCCATCCCCACCCTCCCATTAGCCCATTATGTTTAAAAACTAAATTTTATCTTAAGATTAAATCAAAATACACTGTGTTAATGCTAATTCCCAATAAGGCATCTCAGCAGTATCCCAAGAACGACTGAGGGTATTATGTTCAATCTTTTGGGGCTACTTCTGCTCTTAAAATTTAACCAAATCAAAATAAAGTAAGTGTGTCCAAGCTATCAAAGAAAGTAAACAGTTTTTTCTCCGAATGGTATCAACTTTTCCATTTCAGATCAACTAGAGGAGGTATGAAACTAAATTAAACACTACTATTTGTGTCCAGAACTTTTTAAAAGGGTGTATTTTGTTAAAAATGACTGAAAATTTTTCTCCATTATTCAAATAGCTATAAAGTCTAAAGTCAAAACTAGCTAAAGTCAAAACTATAAAGTCTTAAAAAACAAAAAAGATTTAAAGTATTATTTTCTTTTTCCCTGAAAAGACTATGTCAATATAAAACGAAAAGAAATTAATTAAAAAAAAATTTGCACAAAATAAGTTTTTCAAAGAAAAGTAAAGAAATCCATTAAACCAAAAACGATTAAAAATAAAATCAAATAATCTGCCAATCTTGAAACTACCCCAAATCAGCATCGATAGGCTAAGTAAATGAAACCCAAAACGAACAGAAATTACAATAAATAACCGAGTCAAAAACATAATTTCTATCTGGAAATCAACTATGCCGAACAAAATGGCTATCTCAAAATTTTGATTGGATGTGTTTTGGGAAATAATGGGCATAGAAGGGGGGTTAGTTGCCTTCCAATCACTTTCGACTATTTAAAAGGGCATAAATCACTCTACTTTCTAATTGAATGAGCCATTTTTGAAGTTTTTACGACAACTTCTTCGATACGAAATGCCCTGGTCTAAAGGAAAAAATTATAAATAATACATTGTGCCAACATCGTTCTTGTATGCTCCCAGGGCATAACTTAAAACCCTTGACTTGAGGGTTGTGGGGGAATGTCCTCCACAAAAACATATTTTCTATCTGGAAATCAACTACGCTAAACAAAATGGCAATTTCAAAATTTTGATTGGATGTGTTTTGGGAAATGGTGGGCGTGGAAGGGGTGTTAGTTGCCTTCCATTCACTTTCGACTATTAAAAAGGGTACAAGCCACTCAAATTTCTAATCGAATGCGCCCTTTTCGTATTGTCTACGATAACTCCTTCGACACGAAGTGCCCTGGCCCAAAGAAAAAAAAAATAATACATTGTGCCAACATCGTTCTTTACTTAGGCAGCGCAATTGCACTGCCTATGATAGTTCAAAGGTCATATAACAAAAACTCCGGTGTCAACACAACCCCCAGGTCCCGGGGGCAGGCATTGCTAGCTATGTCCTTGGGCCGTATATGGTCCTTATGAAAGGAATGCTCGTATAAACTTCAGAGAGGGCTCATTTGAATATAAATTAAAAGTTCTTTTTCATTTTTTCAGTGTGAAAAAGGTCGGAGGGCAACTAGCCCCTCCCTTCCTCCACGCCTTTGGGTTTATCGGATGGATAAACCCATCTGATAAGAACTTGGGGTGACCATTTTGTTAAAAATAGTTCAAACATCCAATATTAAAACTCCCGGGTCGACAATACCCCCAGGGACAGGCGTTGTAATTTATACTCTGGGGGTATATCTAGTTCTTATAGAAGGGATGCTCGTATAAACTTCAGAGACTTATCATTTGATCGAAAAGAGGAATTTCTAGGTCACTTTTAAAGAGTCAAAAGAGACCCAAGGGCAAATAGCCCCCCTACGTTTTTTTTATCCAAGCCTATCTGATAAGAATTTTGAGACAGCCATTTTGTTAAAAATAGTTCAAACATCAGATAATAAAAACTCCGAGGTTGACACAAACCCATTTTTTCACTTTGATATTGATACTTTGATACCAGTTTTGATACGCTGATGAACATTTTATTTTTTTGAAAAACATTTTGATTTTGAAATAAGGAATTTCTAAGAACTCGAAGCATTTTGCAATCAAAACTTAACACAAATTAATAAAAAAAAAACTTTTCGAAAAATAAGTTTTTCAAAGAAATGGAAAGGCCATTTTAAACTTAAGCTAAGCATATACAAATTCCTGTTAAAATTCAAACTCAAAACGACCAGAAATTACTATTAAAGAATAAATGAAACCCAAAACGAACAGAAATTAAATAAACAATCATAGCAAAAAACATACAACAAGTAATAATATAAATAAATAAGTAGTTCTTAAAGCGAGTAATGCTTAGATTGAATATGAAGATCAAGCTTAAAACAAAACAAAAATATTTTGCTATTGAAGTATAAATGAAACTTAAAACGAATAGAAATTAAATAAACAATCAATGTAAACAAATATACAAATGAATAAACAAATCTTAAAACCAGTGAAACTTAAATTGAATATGCAAATCAAGCTTGAAACGAACAAAAATCACTACAAAACAAAAGTTTTGGTATCGCCTCCTTCTCTCACTGTAAAATTCTAAAACCTACTGTGTCATTGGCGCTTTACTGAAAACTATATGCGTCTTGAACAGTCTTGGAAAGTATAAACAACATCAAATTGAATATTAGATATATAATGATATTAACTGTTGAAAGCATTCGTCAGTTCAAGAATTTATTTCACTGTAATTTTATTTTTAATTATTCGTGCAAGAACTGGAAAACAAAATACTTTTAATATAATTCGTTTTCAGTTAAGCGCCAATGAACAGTAGGCTTTTGTTTTTTATTTACAGTTAAGGAAGGGGGCAGTATCCAAACTCTTGTTTGTAGTGAAACTGTATTCGTCTTGAACAACTTTAGAAAGAACTAATACATTAAACTGAATATCTGATGCATAATATATTAATTGCTGAAAGCTCATCAGTTCAAAATTTTACTACAATTTTAATGTTTATTTTCAATATTAAGTACGAAAAAAAATATTTGTAATAAAATTTGTTTTTATAAAATTTATTTATTTATTTGTTTGAATTTTTGTTCGTTTTAAGTTTCATTTATACTTCAATAGCAAAATATTTTTTTTCGTTTTTAGCTTGATTTTCATATACAATCTAAGCATTACTAGCTTTAAGATCTATTTATTCATTTATGTTATTACTCTTTTTATGTTTTTTCTATTGTTTATTTAATTTTTGTTCGTTTTGGGTTTCATTTATTCTTTAATGGTAATTTCTGGTTGCTTTGAGTTGTAATTTTAACAGGTATTTGTATCTTCTGAGCTTAAGTTTAAAATGGCCTTTACTTTTCTTTGAAAAACTTATTTTTCAGAAAGTTTTATTTAATTAATTTGACAAAAGGTCAATTCAAAGAATCAATACAAATCTTGAAGGACTTTTTATTATCTCACATACCAAAGATCATAACAAAACGAGAATATTAAAAAGGACAGGATTTGTTAATAAGACAGTTAAAAATAAATTGTACCAACAATCAAAGACCAAATATCAAACGTACAATGACAAGTAGATCCCCTGCAATAATTACAAAACTTTACAAGAGCCTGGTGAGACCGAGATTAGAATTTGGAATGTGTGTCGCCACGCCAATTAATAAAACAGACCAGATGGCTCTCGAGTCTGTCCAAAGACGGGCGTCAAAATGCGTAAAGGGGCTCAGAGACAAAGAGTGTGAATGCCGACTGCAGAGTCTCAAGCTACCAACTCTGACATACCGTCGGCGAAGAGGTGATATGATAATGACCTACAAACTGCTCAAGTCTGACGACAAGGATCTCTTTTAGCCTGCCCAGTTGTCAAGAACCAGGGGTCATTCAGTGAAGCTTTTTTGGAAGCCTGCTAGTACAAGGAAGAGGAACCATTTCTTCTCCAACCGCATCATAAGCCTCTGGAACGATCTGAGCGAAACGACAGTGAGTTCACCATCCGTTGACAGTTTCAAAGCCAATCTCGATAAGGAATGGGAAACCAAACTATGGCTCACGCATTGGGATGAAGCTGATGTCCCGCGGCCCTATCATCACTAACTGGCGTACACTGGACTCGTCCATATCGCTAGCAAGTGCGATTTAAGGTAAATATCCTAAAAAGGGCTTATCCCAGATTTGCCTCTCAATCCCTCTGACTATCTGTCTGTGCTTTTTCTACAATTAGTAAATATATAAGGTTGATATATACAATCAGCCTTATTTTTATTATAAAAACAGGAAGAACTGGTATTGAAACCATACGTTGAGAAAAAAAAACCATAATAAACGTGCATAAAGAAAATAACGTGGTATGACATGATATTGAAATTATATAGCAAAAAAATTAGATTGATAAAATATTTTTAGCAGAAATAAATTAAACATTCAATAAAACAATTAAACCAAACAGATAGAAGAATCTCAATCATTCGAAATTCTGGTCCTGACCAATTGAAGGCAAAGTTGGAGATGGATAATTTAAAAAGCTTTTCTAAAAGGAATCACAAGATAAGCCTCAGTATTACCAGTTGTTAAATAAAGAACAAAAAAAAGCTGTTCTGAAGGAAGTAAAGTATGTTGAAGCTTTAAACGAACAAAAATTATTGTCTTAAAGTTTATGGAACACATATCGGCAGAACTAGCTCAAATAAAGTGATGCACACTTTTTCCCTGTATTAGTTAAAAAAAACTTTTTCCACAAGATTTCAAAGAAAAGTAAAGAACCCCATTAAACCAAAAATGAGAAAAAACAAAATCAAATAATCTGCCAAGCGTGAAACTACCACAAACCAGTAACGATAAATAAATGAAACCCAAAACGAACAGAAATTTCTATAAATATCCAAGTCGAACTCAAAACGAGCAAAAATTAACATGATTAGAGCTCAAAACCCCTATGCCTTCCCAAGGCCAGAACATAATTTGCAATTTACTGTTTGTTTTATAAAAAACTTTTTTATTTTATTTCTGTTCGTTTTATATTGACATAGTCTTTCAGGGAAAAAGAAATAATACTTTAGATCTTTTCGTTTTTTTAAGACTTTATAATTTGGCCTGCTATATGTATGCTGGAGAAAAATTTTCAGCAATTTTTAACATCATGCATCCTTCTAAAAATCTGGACATAAATAATATTGTTTAATTTAGTTTCGTACCTCCTCTAGTTGACCTGAAATAGAAAACTTGATACCATTCGTAAAAAAAAATCTGTTTACTTTTTTGATAGCTTGGATACACTTACATTATTTTGATTAGGTTAAATTTTAAGAGCAGAAGTAGCCTCGAAAGTTTGAACATAATACCCTGAATCGTTCATGGGATACTGCTGAGATGCCTTATTGGGAATTAGCATTAACACAGTGCATTTTGATTTAATCTTAAGGCAACATTTAGTTTTGAAACATAATGGGCAAATGGGAGGGTGGGCGTGGGAGGGGGCCTAGTTGCCCTCCAATCACTTTCGACTATTAAAAAGGGCATCAGCCCTTTCTGTTTTAAATCGAATGATTGGAAAAACTTGGAAAGGAATCCGAGATTAGTATTATCGACTCAAAATATATGTCGATCTTTTTATGAGGGGGAGCAATCCCTTGGGGAAGATCCCCTGCAGGAAGTCGCGAAAGATAGCCCTTTTTCTCAATGCAAACTGTCGAACAAGTTGTGATCCCTTTACCGAGGTTTTGTCTCTCTGATCTGGAGTCCTTGGGGGATACTCTCTCCAAGTCACTTTACATTTCACCAAAACCTTTGTCCAGTAACCCTATTCATAGTTTTTACTCTTCATGGGAACCGACAATTACTGCCGGCAAATTGTATTCAGTGGGAGATGTATCTAAGTTTCATCAACGCATGTTCTGCAACTGATTATCCCAGGGGAGGGAACCCAGAAAAAAGGCGATTCATGGTTCGCTAAAAATTTTACTTCATTGCCAGTACCCTTATCGTTTTCACATGCCTTTGCATTTTCGGCCTTAGATTATTTGAAATTATGCCAAGGGGCAATTTACTTTTTTATTGAGATGTTGGGTTGTTTCCACAGATGGAAATTAAGAGGCCAGTGCTGCCAATTTTTCATGATGGCTGGCATCATCAAATGTGTCAGAAACGGATTCTCTGCTCCTCTCAAATGTAAATTCGTGAGAGCGAGAAATTTTTTGTTTTTGATTGTGCTCCGCGCAATCATTTTCTACGAATCTGGGGGACTTCAACTTTCAAAACCTAATGCGGATGCTATATGATCTAGACCATGGTGGTTCTACAGCAGAGATGTGTTGATGAAAACTGATCCAGAACCAAGTGATGGAATCAGTAGAACCGACATAGTTGGAAAACTGACGGAAAGTTCATTAGTTGAAGTTAAAACTATGTGTTTATGTTTGTAAGGGGGGACTACGGTAACGCATTGGTAGGTATTTTTCATCTGAGTAGAGTTGTTGGGGTTCCACCCGTGTTTCTTGTCTTCTCAGATAAATGACTTGGTTTTGTTCCGTAATTACATTTGCTTAGATTTGCCTATAGTATAATTTTCAATGACAATTTAAAAGTCTCGTTGCTAAGCTATAGTTGTTTTACTATAAGTAAGCTTTAAACTAAATTCTATTTTGGACTTCCTGGTTTGAGTCATTGAAAGATAAAGCTAAGAAACTAGAATGGGTTTTGAATGGGAATTGAGAGGATTGGCTGGGCCAAGCGAAGGTCTACCCCTATGCAGAGTTTGTGTACAGAATATTATTTTTGAGTTAGTCTGCATTTAGACCACGTTCGGGGAAGCATATTTTTTGGTTGTTATATGTGACCGTTACAACGGAATAATACAAGTATGGTATTTTCTACAAATTGTAATAGTTTTCCCGGAACCCAGGCAGGGTAGGAACAGAGTTACGAGATACCGTCATTATTATATCGACAGGGGGGGGGGGTTTGTTACCTCCAAGGAAAGAGTTAGAGATTTTCAGTGGTAGCCCAGGGCGGGTACAGTTGGATTTAGAAAGTGGCCATTTGACCACTCGATCACGTTATCATACCCTGGGACAGGGTATACTGTAAATAGGGTAGTACCTAAACCGATATTTGCAGAACCGGTGTGGTAGACGCGGGCATCACATTATAATTGGAGCCGGGGCTTTCCCCTGCAATAAGTGGTGACAACCGTATATTACCACGCCAATACTGGTAGCATTATAGCTTACCACTATAACACTGGTAGCATCGTGGTCTACCGGTATAATATTGTTGGCTAAATACCCGAACATATATATATATATATATATATATATATATATATATATATATATATATATATATATATATATATATATATATATATATATATATATATATATATATATATATATATATATATATATATATATATATATATATATATATATATATATATATATATATATATATATATACATTTTATATTGCAACATTATAAAAAACGTTGCTGCTGAGTGTCAGCAACATTTTCTGACACTCAGCAGCATTATTTTTATAAGCCATCATCTAGTCACCCCTTTTTCTTGACATTGTGATGATTTCCCCTAACATGATCTATAAATAGTTTAATCTAGGTTGAATTTTGGCTTTATATCCCATAGAGGAAGCAAGAGAAAGAAGCAATGAATCTCTGATTTAGACAAAAATCGGTAAATGATGGAGAAGAAACGTTATTTTCTTTTGTCTCCTTGCTCAGTGAAACGTGAGCAATCGCGTTTTTATATACGTAAGGAATCTTCTTGGTGCATGAATCACGTCTGGTTTTACAAGCAGATAAGCTTGAGCAGAATACTGGTTGTTAGTTGTTCCCCAATTACTAGTGCCGCATAAGTTGCAGACTAGTAAAGAGCGAACCGCGGCCTGACGTCAGCGAAATCTATAAACGTACGCTGTAAGAACTATCTAGTGAGAAATATTTTCCAATGTAGGCTGATCCAGAAATAATAGGTATTATTTGACTTGGAAAAACAAAACAATAACTTGTCGTTATTGAGACACATTTTTGAGAATTTCAAAAGAAGTCAGATATATCTCGAAAATGACGTCAAATTGAAATATAAAATACACCTTTGAAATTGAAATTTTTAAAAACTCTCGATTAAGGACTTACAGTCCCACGCATTGAACAAGAAGGAAAAGTACAACTTGGAACGATAAATTGTTTTTTCATGGTTGGTGCTTCCGCCGCAACCGTGTAAAGAACAAACAATAGACTATTTTAAGTTAGACTATTTTAAGTTAATGAGCCCTTTTTTAAGTTTCTACGATAATGCTTTCTACATTATCGCTACATTATCGTAGAAACTTTATCGTAGAAACTTTCTACACTATGCTACATTATCGTAGAAACTTAAAAAAGGGCTCATTCGATTGGAAATTGAAAGTGCTAGTGCCCTATTTAATAGTCGGAAAAGATTGGAGGGCAACTAACACCCCTCTCGAGCCTACCATTTCCCCAAACACATCAAATCAAAACTTTGAGATAGACATTTAGTTAAATGTAGTTGAAAGTTCTGGAAATTAGGTCTTTGCCAGCGTTGTCGTAGAAACATCAAAAAGGACGTATTCAATTGGGAATTGAGATTCTAGTGCCCTTATTAATAGTAAAAAGCGATCGGAGGGTGAATGCTCCCCCTACCTATTATTTCCCCAAACACTTCCGATAAACATTGTGATATAGCAATTTTGTTGAACATAGTTGAAGGGTCCGGTAATTATGTTTTTGGGTGTGACAGCTCCCATGAGCCCTCAGGGCTAAGGTTGTAAGTTATGCCCTGGGGAAATATAGCGTTTCTATAAAAAAAAAATTGTCGTAGAAACTTCAAAAAGGGCTCATTCGATTGGAAATTGACAGGACTACTGCATTTTTCATTAGTCGAAAGTGATCAGAGGGCAAATGTCTCCCTCCACTTTTTTCTCATTTTATGCTGAACAAAATGGCTATCTCAAAATTTTGATCAGGTGACTTTGGGAAAAAAGAGCGTGGGAGGGGGCCTAGTTACCCTCCATTTTCGTTGGTCACTTAAAAAGGGCACTATAACTTTTAATTTCCGTTCCAATAAGCCCACCCACGGTATTCTAGGACCACTGGGTCGATGCGATCACCGATGGGAAAAAAAAAAAAATAAATAAACACGCATTCGTGATCTTTCTTCTGGCAAAAAATGCAAAATTCCATATTTTTGTAGATAGGAACTTGATGCATCTACAGCAGGGTTCTCTGATACGCTGAATATGATGGTGTGATTTTCATCAAGGTTCTATAGCTTTTAGGGGGTCTTTCCCCTTTTTTGGAAAATCAACCAAATTTTCTCAGGCGCGTAACTTTTGATGGGTGCATCAAAGAAATGCTCAAGGCCCGAGATCATGTTATACTTGCTCTTTATGTGGTATGGAGGAAATAAATTTGCTCCATTTTTCGACGGTTTGCCAGGGGCTTTCAGATTTGAGATTGGAGTGTTTAGGTGATTTCAGACTTGAGATTGAAGTATTTAGGTGATGTTTTTTCCTGGAATCTTTAAATCTTCATCCCGGGAGACAATTATAGCAGTGACTGGATTTATAAAAGAGGGTTTAAAAAGATGTAAATAATGGGTTTAATGTTTTTGTTTGTTGTTAGTAGTTATACCATTTATTTAAGTGTATGCTGGCTGTTGTCTTATATAATCATTGTAATGTTTGTGTATGGCCTAGTGGCTGAATAAATTATCTATCTATCTATCTATCTATCTATCTATCTATATATATATATATATATATATATATATATATATATATATATATATATATATATATATATATATATATATATATATATATATATATATATATATATATATATATATATATAAAAGCGTTGTCGTAGAAACTTCAAAAGGGCTCATTCATTTGGAAATTGAAAGGGCTAGTTCCTTTTTTAATAGTTGAAAGTGAATGGAGAGCGACTAACGCCCCTCTCACGCCCACCATTTTCCCAAACACATCCAATCAAAATTCTGTCATCGTAGTTAACAGTTCTTGAAATTATGTCTTTTAGGATGATAAGCCCCTCTGAGTCCTCAGTTCAAGGGTTGTACGTTAAGCCCTGGGGGCATATAAAGTTTATATAGAAAGTTGTTGTAGAAATTTCAGAAAGGGCTCATTTGATTGGAAATTGAAATTTGCCTTTTTAATAGTCGAAAGTGAGTGGAGAGTAATTAACCTCCCTCTCACGCCCACCATTTCCCCAAAAATATTAAATCAAAGTTTAGAGATAGCCATTTTGTTCAACCTAGTTGAAAGTTCTGGAAATTATGTATTTAAGGATGACAAACCACCAGAGCCCCAAGGGCAAATGTTGTAAGCTATGCCCTGGGGGCATATAAGATTTTATTTTTTATTATTTTTTTTTTTTTTAATAATAAGGGTTTATTCATCAACCAAAAATAACAAAATCCAGAAGCTAAGCTTGTAAAGGAGATCAGTACCCCAACTTTGCCTAAAAAAAAAAAAATAAAAAAAACAAAAATGAAAAAAAAAAAAAAAAATAAAAAAAACCTATCACATAAATTCACTAATAAGCGACTATACCACCCCTACTCAATACTATCTCATCAGTTCTCAATATTCAACATATTTAACCTTGTCCTTCTCAATCCATCAACCAAACATACAAATAAAAAGAAAACAAAAACATTAGCAAACTAAAGGCAAAAGAGACCGGAGAACTGACTCACTCATCCCCATATACCCTATAACAACGTTCTTTTAACAGAGTTCTAAATTCGGAAACATCCGTCACCTTCTTTATCTCTTCTGGCAGACTATTCCAAGCACGAGGGCTAACATGGCGGATACAAAACATTGACCTAGTTGTCACAGGCTTAGGTAGTCTGAATTCATTCGAACGTCTTAAACTATAAGAATGAAAACTAGAAACAGGCAGAAAAAAATCTTGAAAGCAAATTGGTAGCATTTTATTCTGATGTTTAAACATAAAAAGAGCATTATGAAACTTAATCAATCCAAAAAGTGGAACAATATGTAATTCTGCATACCTTGCTCTAACTGAGGAACGCTTATCATCTCCAGTAAGTACTCTTACAGCTTTATTTTGTAATACTCTAATCTGTGATAAATGACCCACAAACGTTGAAGACCGAGCCAATATACAATAAATCAAATACAGATGAATAAGGGAGAAATAAAGCATTCTGATAACCTGTCTAGGGAAAGTAAACTTTAGTTTCCTTATAATTCCCAAATTTCGGGCAACTCTAGCTGCAATTTGATTAATATGGTCTTTGAGACTCAAGCACTCATCAACTATCACTCCAAGAAACTTCACTGCTCTGACACGTTCTATAGCATTCCCATCAAGTTCTAGTTTCTCTATCCAGCGATAGTAATTTACGCTTCTCCCGTAAATCACTGGAAATTGACTTTTCTTATGGTTTGGTTCCGTTTGTCAACTCTCATCCATTTCTCTATTTGTTCCATTCCCTTTTTCTGAACTAGTAGAAGTTCTCTTTCTGTCCTCGCAGCAACTGTAAAATGTGTGTATCGTCAGCAAAACTAGGAATTATGAATTCTGTTACCGCGATCCCCTTTATCCGAAATATTTATATCTTCCAATGCACCGGTAAATATCATTTATATAAATCGAAAATAAAAGAGGTCCCAAAACTGACCCTTGAGGAACGCCAGCCTTGACTCTCTGGCGGGCTAGAAGTCTCACTTTCGATTTGAACAATCTGCATACGTTCACTCAGGAATGATCTAACAAGTTCCAAAAATTTTCCACGGATACCACAATTATCTAACTTCTTTACTAAGATTTCATAATCCACACAATCAAATGCTTTCATTATGTCAAGGAAAACGGATGCCACTTTAAGACCACGATCTAAATGATCATTAACAAATGTCTTCAAGAAGATCACTGCTTGCTCAGTTGACATTCCTTTCCTAAATCCAAACTGACTAGATCGAAAAAAAGACCTAGATTCTAGGAATTTAACCATTCTTACATTTATTAGTCTCTCTATTATTCTAGAAATAACAGGAAGAAGCAGAAATAGGCCTATAATTATCTAAATCTCCACTATCACCCCCTTTAAAAGCGGTTTCACTTTCGCAATCTTCAGACAATCGGGGAAAATACCTGACTTAAAACACTCATTTATTAGCATTACCAACTGACTAGAAACAATAGGTCTAAATAACACGGAAAGCTTTCACGAGTCATGAGATCCGATCCTGCTGCACTGTTTTCATATTTTTAACCACTTCACACAACTCACTTAATTTAGCCGGCTTTAAATATGCAGACACTTCGCTCTTATCAGGCAGGAATTGTGTAAAATCGCCATCCCCATGCCAATGGACTGGGATACTGGATCCTACATTATGGCCCACATTAGAGAAATGCTCACAAACTGAATTGCAACTCACACTGTCCGGAAGCTCCGAGGAGACCAACTAGGGTTCGTTACAGACTTTATAAGTTTCCAAGTCTTGCCTGGATTTCCCCTCAGCTTCTTTAAACTTAAAAGCAAAATAATCCGCTTTAGCTTTCCCGAAGGAGACAATTTAGCATGTTGTTATATGCTTTATAATCATCCCTAGTAGGTGTCCCTTTATTTTGGATCAATTCCTTATATAAATGGTTTTGCCTTCTCATGCTCAAGAGTAGACTCTTAGTAATCTATGGTTTCTTTGCTGATACATATCTGTCAACTATTTTAGGTTTAACACATTTCTGAAGCAAACCTGTTAATGTCCCGTACCATTTTTCAAATTTCCGATTGATATCATATTCCTCTTGTAGAAAATTGAATTCACTTATTATATTGAAAGTGTTGCTGTAGATACTTCGAAAGGACTCATTTGATTTGAAATTGAAAGGGCAGGTGCCATTTTTAATAGTTGAAAGTGATCGGAGAGCGACTACCGCCCCTCTCACGCCCACCATTTCCCCAAACACATCGAATCAAAATTTTGAGATAGCTATTTTGTTTAACGTAGTTGAAAGTTCTGGAAATTAGGTCTTAGAGGATGACAACCACCCTAACAGCCCTTAGGGTAAGAGTTGTAATGGTTGACCTGGGGGCATATAAGATGTTTATAGAAAGCGTTGCCGTCTTAAAAAGGGCTCATTCGATTGGAAATCGAAAGGCCTACCCTTTTTAATGGTCTAAAGTGATTGGGAGGCTTGACATTTTTATAGTAAACATAGATG
>NC_142798.1:79546611-79556611 GCF_049724085.1 Artemia sp. Qi Xiang Cuo | reverse complement strand
TGGGGGCTTGTGTCGACACTGGATTTTTTTTATATGATCTTTGAACTATTTTAAACAAAATGGCTATCTCAAAACTTTTATCAGATGCATTTGGGAATAGAAGGTCGGGGGGGGGGGGGCTAGTTGCCCTCCTATCACTTTTGACCCTCAAAAAGGGCACTATAACTCTCGACTTCCAATCGAATGAGCCCCCTTTGAAGTTTATGCGACGAAACCTTCCATATGAAGTGTCTCTGGGAAAAAAAAAATAATAATAATCATAGCAGCGCAATCGCGCTGCCTAAGTAAAGAACGATGTTGGCACGATGTATTTTTTTTTTTTTCCTTACCAGGGCACTACGTATCGAAGGAGTTGTCGTAGAAACTTGAAAAAGAGCTCATTCGATTGGAAATTGGAACGGCTAGTGCCCTTTTTAATAGTCAAAAGTGATTGGAAAGCAACTAACACCCCTTCCACGCCCACTATTTCCCCAAACACATCCAATCAAAATTTGAGGTAGCCATTTTGTTCAGCATAGTTGATTTCCAGATAGAAACTATGTTTTTGAGGAGGACACTCCCCCGCAGACCTCAGGGCAAGGATTATAATTTATGCCCTGTGGGGATATAAGACCGATACTGGCACAATGTATTATTTATTATTTTTTACCTTTAGATCAGGGCATAGTATCGAAAAAGTTGTCGTTGAAACTTCGAAAAGGATTCATCCAATTGGAAATTGGAGTGGCTTGTGCCCTTTTTAATAGTCGAAATTGATCGGAAGGCAACTAACACCCCTTCCACGCCCACCATTTGCGAAAACACGTCCAATCAAAAATTTATATTTTTTCAGTAAAGTGCAAATTATGTTCTGGCCTTGGGAAGGCATAGGGGTTTTGAGCTCTACTCATGTTAATTTTTGCTCGTTTTGAGTTTGACTCGGTTATTTTTTTGTAATTTCTGTTCCTTTTGGGTTTCATTTATTTATCGATGCTGATTTGTGGCAGTTTCATGCTTGATAGATTATTTGGTTTTATTTTTTGCTCACTTTTGGTTTAATGGAGTTCTTTACTTTTCTTTGAAAAACTCATTTTGTGGAAAAAGTTTTTTTAATTAATAATAAATAAATTTAATTAAAAAATAATAATCATAGCAGCGCAATGGCGCTGCCTAAGTAAAGAACGATGTTGGCACGATGTCCAATCATCGCTTGGTAGATTATTTGATTTTATTTTTTGCTCATTTTTGTTTAATGGAGTTCTTTACTTTTCTTTGAAAAACTCATTTTGTGGAGAAAGTTTTTTTAATTAATAATAATGAAACATTGGA
Source organism: Artemia sp. Qi Xiang Cuo (assembly GCF_049724085.1). Taxonomy (NCBI): domain Eukaryota; kingdom Metazoa; phylum Arthropoda; class Branchiopoda; order Anostraca; family Artemiidae; genus Artemia; species Artemia sp. Qi Xiang Cuo. The sequence goes on along the minus strand of NC_142798.1, from coordinate 79,555,303 downwards.
GCCCTATGGCCTTTACTATAGGTAACGCTATAGCGTTGCCTCTGATATGGTTACCCTAAGTAAGGATTGTGTCCAACCCCGGTGTGGAAATTCTTATAAAATCATGCTGTGAAATATAATTCTTTTTTTGTATTTATTTTTATTTTTTATTCCTGCTCATGAGACAAAAGACCACAAGGAATTTACTTGGTCCAGGCAACCATCAATTTACTGTCTTAAATTCCCTGTTCAGGCACCCTCCTCTCATCAATCTGACATCCTAGGCTTGGAGTTCCTGAGCTACACCAAATAGTCGTGTATATAAATGTTTAAAAAAAAGTGACAGCAGCAAAAAGGTAACGAAACAGTAAAATAAATCAAAACTATTCACTCTTTAGAAAACATCAAAATGGTGACAGGACGGGCGATATAGTCCATCCTCCAAATTCAACAATCTATTTAAATGTGGTCAAAAACAAAACAAATCATAAGAAGTAAGCATAACATGGCTTATTAAAGTTCTGCCTACTTTCCTCATGAAGATGATTGGCTTTGCCTCCTTCCCTACCCCAACACAGAAAAGGTCATAATTTATTTAGCTTTTCATAAAGTCATATATTCATTCAATTTTTTTCGAGGGGGGGGGGTGCGTTTTTTCTGTGCTTCAACTGATTGGGTATGCTTGACTCGGTATGCTTTTCTTAAATAAACTAAAAATACTCTGCTGTTTATTTTTTTCAAATTATTCTGTTTTAATGTACACAGCTTCTGCGTAGACTGATGCAATATTTGATTAAATTAAATATAAAAAATAAGATTTTTTTCAACTGATGGTAAGGAGCTACATTAAAACTTAAGACGAACAGAAATTTCTCCGTATGTTAGGGGGAAGGGGGCTTTCCCTTCCTCAACCTTTGCTCTTTACGCTTCCTCATATACGGAATAGTTATTGTTGATTTTCAGTTTTGATGCTACTTCTTACTTTCAGTTGAAAAAGTTGTTTTTTTTATTAAATTTTTGACCATTTTTCAAGACATGCCACAAAATTCTCTTCGCTCTCCCCTTATAAATTTTCCATGGAAAACTTTTCCTCCAATATTTTTGGTTAGTTGAAAATTGCACTAAAACATTTGATTTCCGATCAAACGAGCCCTCGCATCATCTTCTAATGGATTGATTCGATCACCCCTGGAAATAAAAACAAGAAGGAAACAAATAAACCCGCATCCGTGGTCTTTCTTCTGTCAAAAAAGAAAAAAAAACTATGCAAATTCAACATTTTTGTATATAGGAGTTTGAAAACTTTACACTAGGGTTCTCTGATATGTTGAAACTTATGTTGTGATTTTACAAGGATTCCTTGACTGTTAGGAGATGTTCCCCTCCCCGTCTTTTTCGAAAATTGGAAAAAATTTTTCAGGATCTTTAAATTTTTATGGGTAACCATAAACTTAATGAATCTTATATATTTGGAGTTAGCATGAAATTCAATTATTTTGACTTATTTGTTGTCATCAAAGTTCAGTTTAATACAGTTTCGGTTACTATTGAGCAGAGCTGCTCCTTACTTACAGTTCACTACCACGAACTGTTAGAAACGCTTACAGGCTCTAACAGTGGAATTGATTTACATCAAACTTTGTCTTTTAAGATTTTTGTTTGTTCCAAAACTCCAAGAATCGTTCCACAACACTGGGAAAAGTTGAATGAAGTACTCATATTGCGAAATGAATGAGTTTCCTCAAAGAAACAAATAAACAATAAAAAGTTAGATAAACAATGGTATCAATAAAGGTTTTGTCAGAACGTTTGTTATAAATATTTACAGTTCCCAAATAAAGAATCAAAGAAGCAAATAAATGATTTTTAACCTCTTTTCCTATTTGGTTCAGTAGTTTAGTGTTTAGAAAATTATTTATCACGATAGTAAATAGCGACGAAGACCACACTGCCTTACAATCATAAACAAACAAGTAGAACAGTAGGGAGGTTTTCTGTATATTAGACAGTAGAAAACAACTTTAAATGAATATTTCGACGCTATATCCAAGGGTCGTCCTCAGCAAAACAAATGAAAACAAAAAACGATGAATATAAAAGAACTAGTAAACAATAACACTCAACCTGTTATGGACAGACCTTCTAGCTGGCTGCCAAAAATGCAAGATTAGCTTTAAGAGGTTGTTTTTAAATGTTTTTTATTCCATTTGAAGGAATTGTCCTTGATGTACCAATCCTGGTTGAACTTTCCTGAAGTAATGATGCTAGGACTGTTTTGAGAAAATATTTTAGTTTTAAAGATTGTATTTTAATGTGAGTTCTTTTCGTTTTTCTTTTTCATTTTTTTTGTTGAGGACGGCCCTTGGATATAGGGTCGAAATGTTCATTTAAAGTCGCATTCCACTGTCTTATATAAAAAATGTCCCTATTGTTCTACTTGTTTGTTTATCATCATGATAGGCTGTAGACTGTCATAATATGTCAATTCAGATTCAAAAGAGATATCCAGAAAAAGAGGCAAGAGCAGAGGCATAAGTGTGGTTAGAAGTACATGAGTTAGGGCTAAGGATCTGGTAAGGTATGCAGAGTCATGTAGACCCAGGAGATACAGAGCAAATCCTATTAATAATTCCCTCTCGAGCAACAGTGACGTATGTTGAAAAGGTAAAAATTCAGTAAAACGGAATTTGGATCAGTGTTGGAATAAAGGAAATAACGTTAAGGGTAATTCAATATATCGTTATGCTCTTCATTTTCTCTTCCTTTAGCAGCCGTATCTTTCTCCCCTAAAAACATATTTATTTTTTCCGGTAATCTGGTGTTTCTATTTTGGCTCTACACACTGAGCTTATTTGAGTACACAAATTGATTTTTTTTTTGTCAGTCGATAGTAGGGTGTATCTATGGAATTTGCTTGCGCCCCTAGGAATTCCCATACTATTTGCTTAATGCTCTATACCTTTTCAAAGAGAGTCAGAACTCCCTCACACAGTTTGACGTAGACTTTTTTTTAAAGTTGGCAAGGTATAATGTGGTCTAAAATGTTTTGAGAGTATGATTGAAATTATATAACTTAAGCAGACTGGTTTTTTTTTAAATCTGGCACGATATAAAGTAGTCAAACATGTTTTAGGAGTATGCACGAAATTATGTAACTCAACCAGAGTGTTTTTCGAGCCAACATCCATTTTTTATTAGTCCTTGAGACTTTAAATAAACTGTTCATACATTACGATTTAATTTTCATTATGTTTTAACATATCGTAGAAAGTACATTGAATATTATTAACTTTGAAACAATGGATACTTCAATTGTCAACGTGAGTATAGCTTACTGAATTTCTTTATTTATTTCCAGATAAAAATCCTTTTACCAGTAAATTCAAATTTCAGGGGGACTTAGCCCCCCCTCCCCCCTCCATCATTACAAACCCTAAAATATGATGAGTATACTCGCTAGAAATCACAAAGTACGCTTTTTTCTATTATGTAAAAAAAAACCTCCTCCACTGCTCTGTTTACGAGCATAATTCCTTAGTTTTACTAATCTCGTTCAAAATGGCCCTTTTCCCAATTGTGTGTTTAAGATATTTCGTCTTTTTCCGGTCTAACTAAAGGCATCTGTGTCTTATCCTGTTAGCACGAGTGACAATTTCCAAACAACCTTTTACATGTTCATTATCTGGAATTATTATTAATACCACATGTTTAAGGACAGTGCCAATGATTTCCTTGAGAAATATATTCTTGTTGTGTTCAAATTAAGCGAGAGTAAAGTCTTTAAAATGCGATGCGTGAGTGGTGTTAGAACAATGTAAACAATTTAGAATAGGGTCTAGTGTTATGGTATACTAAAAAAAAATGATATTAAAATCGTAAATTAAAGAATAGTACAATAAACACAGAATTAACTTTAGGGGGCAATTTATATCATGGGAAGATGTTTTTGAAATCCTCCTTCCCCCCAAACTCAAAATTTTCCAAAATTTTACTTTAGAAGCTTTTTTTAATTATTTCTAAAGCGCTAAGACATAGAGTGCTACAAATATCAGAATCGACTTTAGGGGATAATTTATATTATGGGGGGGGGTGTTTTTGAAATCTCCCTTCCCTCCAAACTCGAATTTTCCAAAATTCTACATTAGAAGCCTTTTTAATTTTTTCTAAAGCGCTAAGACATAGTGTGCTACAAATATCAGAATCAACTTTATAGGGCAAATTATGTTATGGCAAGATGTTTTTGAAATCCCCCCCCCAAACTCAAATTTCCCAAAATTCTACGTTAGAAGCATTTTTAATTATTTCTAAAGCGCTAAGACATAGAGTGCTACAAATATCGGAATCGACTTTATAGGGCAAATTATATTATGGGGAGATGTTTTTGAAATCCCCCTTCCCCCCAAACTCAAAATTCTCCAAAATTTTACTTTAGAACCTTTTTTAAATATTTCTGAAGTGTTAATAGATATAGCGTTACAAATATCAGAATCGACTTTAGGGGATAATTTATATTATGGGGGGATGTTTTTGAAATCCCCCTTCCCCCAAACTCAAAATTTTCCAAAATTTTACTTTAGAACCTTTTTTTAATATTTCTAAACCACTAAGATATAGCGTTACAAATATCAGAATCGACTTTAGGGGATAATTTATATTATGGGGGGATGTTTTTGAAATCCCCCTTCCCGCCAAACTGTCTTAGACTAGTTATAGTACTGTGCTCTGGCATGAATTGCTTTCGAAAACCCGGATGAATTAGTTGAAAATAAAGTTTTAATAAGAAATGTCTGAAAAGCGCGATCAGAAATTAAGAATTGTCTTGAGGGGGGAATTTTCCATGGAAAAGGGGAAGAATATTTTTACATGAAAACAACTTCAACCGGGGCCCGCCCCCCCCCCCCCTCCCGCGATCAGAAATTAAATTATAAAAAAGTTTCTTCAACTGAAAGTAAGGAGCAACATCAAAACTTAAACGGGCAGAAATAGAGGCTGTTTCCAAAGATTTAGGATTCATTATAAAAAATTTTAACAAGAAATCTCTGAAAAGTATTTTTTGGGGGATGGGGCTATGACAGAGTGGATGTCTTAGACTAGTTATAGTACTGTACTCTGGCATGAATTGCTTTTGAAAACCCGGATGAATTAGTTGAAAATAAAGTTTTAACAAGAAATGTCTGAAAAGCGCGATCAGAAATTAAGAATTGTCTTGAGGGGGGAATCTTCCATGGAAAAGGGGGAAAATATTTTTACATGAAACCAACTTCAACCGTGGCCCGCCCCCCACGATCAGAAAATAAATTATAAAAAAGTTTCTTCAACTGAAAGTAAGGAGTAACATTAAAACTTGAACGGGCAAAAATAGAGGCTGTTTCCAAATATTTAGGATTCATTATAAAAAATTTTAACAAGAAGTCTCTGAAAAGTATTTTTTGGGGATGGGAGCGGGGTGTCTTAGAGTACTTATAGTGCTGTATTGAGGTACGAATTGCTTGTGAAAAACCCAAATGAATGACTTGAAATAAAAAATTTTAACAAGAAATGTCTGAAAAGTATTTTTGGGGGATGGGGCGATGACAGAGTGGATGTCTTAGACTAGTTATAGTGCTTTACTCTTGCATGAATTGATTTCGAAAACCCAGATGAATTAGTTGAAAATAAAGTTTTAACAAGAAATGTCTGAAAAGCGCGATCAGAAATTAAGAATTGTCTTGAGGAGGGGAATTTTCCATGGAAAAGGGGAAGGATATTTTTACATGAAAACAACTTCAACCGTGGCCCGCCCCCCACGATCAGAAATTAAATTATAAAAAAGTTTCTTCAACTGAAAGTAAGGAGCAACATCAAAACTTAAACGGGCAGAAGTAGAGGCTGTTTCCAAAGACTTAGGATTCATATTAAAAAATTTTAACAAGAAATCTCTGAATAAAATATTTTTGGATGGATTGGAGCTGGGTGTCTTAGAGTACTTATACTGCTGTACTGTGGTACGAATTGCTTGTGAAAAACCCAAACGAAAGACTTGAAATAAAAAATTTTAACAAGAAATGTCTGAAAAGTATTTTTTGGGGGATGGCTAGTAGTCTCTCATAGGCGTGTGTTGTCTGAAACCTATAAAAATAAACTATTTCCGTAAAATCTGAGCTAATAAGGGTTTTGACCGTAAACTCTAGTTTTTTTTGTAAGAAAATTACGGAAAATACAATTCTCTGGTACAGGTGTGAAACTTAAGTCTATTTTTGGATTGAAAAATAAAACTATATCCGTAAAATCTGAACTAATAATTCAATATATTTTTTCATAAAAACAAACTTTTTTTTAAACTTCGAAATTTTTCAACTTTATTTATTTTTTCTTTTTGTACATATCTTAAAATGTCAAAATATGCTTACGGTTCTAACAATTGTGCTCTATGATTGGTCAGAGACACGATGTGGCTTTCCCACTGATATTTTATGACCAGTTATCGACACTACCTAGTCTATTGCATGTATTAAATCAGTATTTTTTACGCAGTGGAACGATAAAAACATAAGTCATATCTGTAAAAAAAAGTGAAGATGGAACATTTTAATAGAGTGTGTTCACATAACAAGGTTTTTGTAGCATTGAATTCCGACAAGGCGAAGTATTTAAACTATGAAACAAGTACAAGTGGTAGCACTATTGGAAATGTATGCATGCATTGTCATGACAGTAAGGAATTAAATTTCTTTGGAATACCGAAAAAATTTAACTCTTATGATGGTGGTTATGCGAGATTGAGATTTTCAGAGATGATTGCACTCAAAGAGAATGCTAACATAAAAATAATTGTTGATGATAGAGAACAACTCCCTGCTACTGCTGCAGGTAACACATTACCTACGGATACATCCAATCATCAGCTTTCGGGTATTAGCATTCAACGGAAGGCTAATAAAAGAAAGGTCTACTCTGCTACTAATATCGTAAACTATATCTTGTTTACGTGCCGAAACTGTTACCTGTGTAAAAATAATGTGTTAATAAACAGTGAAATTGCCAGAAAAATAAAATGGCATTGTCAGAAAATATCACTACGGAATATAAAGATGAAACGATGAAAAACAAAGCACCAGCGAACGCTACTGGCATTGATCAAACAGTCAATGAATCAAATAATACCAAAGACGAAAAGCATATTGAGCCTGTTCTTGAGACACCAGTAAAAATTGTGTTTGATTCAAAATGGAATAATGATTATTCTACTTATTACGAACTAAGAGAAGACAATAACTACAATATCAAGAGAGAACATGGTGAACTATTTTATGGAACAGATTCAAAATGTCCAAAGTTAATCATTGATATTAATAATGTATCATAACATATTTTTGTATTAATATTCTACATAGGATTATTTCATTAAAAATATTACATTGTTATGTGTTCATTATTTTTTAGAGTAAGCTAGCATATCAAGTGTTTAGAATGTCCATTAAAACATCGGAGATGTAAGAAAAGGAATTTGCGTACATCTATTGTCATACACACTATTTCCGTAAATCTGAGCTATTAAAGATTTTTGACCGTAAGCTCTAGTTTCTCGTAAGAAAATTATGGAAAATACAATTCTCTAGTTCAAATGTGAAACTTAAGTCCAGTTTTGGATACTCATAATGATGAGGACTGATGGTTATAATTCAATATTTTTTTTTTCATAAAAAAACTATTTTTTTTTTAAACTTCGAAATTATTCAACTTTATTTATTTTTATCTTTTTCTTTTGTACGTATCTTTAAATGGCAGAATATCTTTATCGGATTCACTTCTAGGATACACAATACATAAACTATAAAAAAATTGTAGTATCCAGACTGTATTCGCATGCAATTTATACCAAGAGTTCTATGAATGCTCATCGCAATGAATTCTAAGGGTTTTATGAGTCCTCCCCACAATGAATTCAGATGGTTTTAGGACACATCCCCCTGGTCATAACTCCATTCAATCTTGAGCGAAGGTATAAAGGTTTGATGATGTATTTCTCTTCTTAACAACTACATTAATAGCTTCCAAGATGATAGGACTCTATGACACAGAGTTTATCGGTTTGAAAAAATCATCTTGTGGAGTTATATTTGAATGTGCATTTTTATTATTGTTAATGGAACTAAAAGAAATTCACTGTTATCGTTGGTTAGTGAACTTTAACATATTTGAGCATGATAAAAGCCTGTGGAGCACTATATTATATCGTATAAACAGACTGAGATTGTAAGATAGAGTGATTAAACCACTTAATAATAGTGGCCAGTAACTGAGAAATGTCCAGGAAGAAGTCAGTGAAATTTGCAGCTTTTTCGGGGTTGAAGCACTCTACGTAAAGGGTAATGTACCTACAGATAAAGTTTTAATTCAAAAGTTTGACCCTATGATTCCACTTTTCAATCTAGAAGAATTTAAGTGTCCTAAATTTGAAGGGATTTATCCCCGTCCTGAAGACGAGGTCAGGTTCTTCGCGCACTGGATACCTAAGAACATACCTGATCGTGATAAATGCATAAGACATGGTAAAAACTATTCTATATCATGGGACATTCGTTTCTGGATGTTTAAGAGTGAACGTGTGTATGACTATGTGTCATAATATAATTTTGTATTAATATTCTACATAGCATTATTTCATTAAAAATATATTATGCATTAAATTTTTATGTATTCATTATTTTTAGAGTAAGCTAGCATATCAAAA